>NW_026974710.1:415683-635683 GCF_015220805.1 Pogoniulus pusillus | reverse complement strand
CTGCAAACCAACTTTCTTATCTCAGGCAGAGTCAGCTGGATTCTGCTCTGCTTGAGTTGTTTGCTGACTTGTCAAGGACAGTGCCTCCCTGCCGAGTTATATCCAATGCTGTCTTTGTTTTCAGTGTAGCCTAGCACAGCCCTATACCAGTTCTCTATACTCATTCTGCTTGCCCAGCACTAAATCATGTCTGTTCTCCTTTAGCCATTCTGCAACAGTCTCCCCAGCATGCCTGCTGCCTTATTACTGCCTGGTAAGCGCCACTGCCGCTGAGTTACCAGGAAGCAGACTCTGGATTGTCTGCACGCGATTGGCCAGCTAGCTGCATGAAGACCATGCTCAGGCTGCATGATATCCTCCTGCACCTGAGATCCTCCCCACTAAGAATCCCTGGGCAGAGCATCCAGAAAAAGTCAGCAGCACAAAGGCGGAGATTGCATCCTTTGCTAGGGGAACCAGGTCAGAGACAGTCATTTCCCCAGAAGCTGGGAGGATTCCAGCCTCAAAGTCCACAGGCTCCTGAAGGTTGGACACTGGCATAGGCTGTGACGTAGCCCTGGTGGGTGATTGATAGTTAATAAGAATTGTAAGTAAATGCTTTAATGCCTCTGTGATATCTGTTGCCTCTGCCATAAAGCAGAACCAGTTTTCAGCCCTCTCTGCTGGGTGAATAGCACATATTTGCCGTGGGGAAAACTCCTCTCTCTGTTTATAATTTAAAGTTTGCTGGTTATTAACAAGTTACTGTAGGTATTAATCCTAGAATGTTTTCATTACTGTGTAGAATCCTTTTAATATTAATATACAGTGGTTGGTGGTGGCAGAATTCAGAATATTGAGCTTAATAAATATACATTTTTATAGAATATTATTTTGCACCAATTAATTTCTCCCCTCCACCAAAATCGACATAGGTGGCAGCATACCCCTCCGTGATATGTTTTGCTCCAGAGTGGCTGTGGTGTGCAGGCAGAGCTCCTGGAGTGCTTTCTGGGAGCTGAGGGCAGTTGAATGCAGGAGGGATGGTCCTGAGGGACAAGAGGGAGATGCTGAAAGCTGCTGAGGGGTGTGAGTTGCTCCCTTCTGCTCTAAGGGTAGCCACTGGTGTTGGAGAGAGCTTTGTGCTTGGAGTGTGCTCTGGTGGTGTGCATGAGTGCTGGTCTGGGTCTGTGCAAAGGGAGCTGCCAAATGCTTGTCCATCTGAGGCCTGTTTTTGTGGGTGTTGTGTGTACTGTGTTTGATCCTGGAGTCATGGAATGGTTTGGCTTGGAGGGGACTTGAGGGATCCTCTAGTTGTGGGCAGGGAAACCTTGCACTGGAGCAGGCTGCCTGAGGCCTCATGTGGCCTGGCCTTGGAGCCCTGGAGGGAGGGTGTCAGGCACATGTGGAGTGATTTGTGTCAGGAAGGTGTGAACTGAGATGGCAGCTGTGGGCAGGAGGAAGATTTACCTGTCTGCAGTAGGCTCTTTGTGCATGTTAGGCTGAGCCCAGCTGGGGATTTCCAGTGGTGTGTGTGGAGGCATTTGTGTGTTTGGATTTGATGTGCTTCCAGCTGAGGGAGCCTGCAGAGTGTTTTCTGGTGCAGTTTATGTAGAGCAGCAAGCAAGGCCCCAGGCAAAGCCCCAACAGGCTGTTAAAGATGAGCCTGAGTGCATTTCCCTGCTGCATCAGACAGGAGGCAGCCACATGGTGAGAACTGGGTTGAATTTTGGGACACTGAGTGCAAGAAGGTCATTGAGGGCCTGGAGCAGGTGCAGAGAAGGGCAAGAAAGCTGTGGAAGGGTGTGGAGAAGAGGGCTGGAGAGGAGCAGCTGAGGGAGATGAGGGTGTTGAATGTGGAGAAGAGGAAGCTGAGGGGAGAGCTGATTGCCCTGTCTCTGAGAGGAGGTTGTTGTGAGGTGAGGTTGGTCTCTTCTTGGCAGTGTCAGGTGATGGAAGGAGAGGAAATGGCCTGGACGTATGGCAGGGGAGGCTTAGGTTGGAGATGAGGAAGAGTTTCTTTGCTGCGTGAGTGGTGAGGGACTGGAACAGGCTGCCCAGGGTGGTGATGGAGTCCCCAACCCTCAAGGTGTTGAGGGCCAGGTTGGATGAGGCCTTGAGCAGGCAGGTCTGGTAGCAGGTGTCCCTGGCTCTGGGAGGGGATTGGAGCTGTCTGAGCTTTGGGGTCCCTTCCAGCCCAAACCATTCTGTGAATGCTTGGATCTTCACACTGAGCAGAACTTCAATGGAGTGAAACTATAAATAAACAATGTTGTAAAGCTGAGTGGGAGCTGGGTGGGGGGGAGTTGGGTTGGAGCTGGGTTAGGTCTGCATTGGAGCTTGGCCCTTGCCTTGAATGTAAAATTGAAGCTTTTACAAATGGGAAGTTTCAGGAGAGTTGCTTTGTCCTGCAGCTGTGCCTCAGAGTTTGTGATGCTCAAGAGGCAGCTGTGCAGTAGCTGCTGCAGGAACTGAGCTGAACTGGAAGCCTGCAGTCCAGAAGGAAAAGTTTCTTCCTCACAGTCAGGCCCTGGAATCAGCTCCCAAGGGCAGTGTTGGATTCCCCTGGCCTGGGCAGCTTTAAGAGTGATCTTGTCAGGGGCTGGTCCAGCTGATGGCAAATGCAGTGTCAGCTAGCAAGGTTTGAGCAGAAAGTCCTTGGGGTCCCTTCCAAGCTGGCATTCTGTGGGCACAGAGCTGTGCTGGGCATGTTGAGAGTAGCTGCAAAGCTCTGGAAGCCTTTGTGCAGAGTGCCAAAGACATGAGCGAGCCTCCAAAGTGACTGCAGAGTTCCCTGCTGAGAGCTTTTCAGAGCTGCCCAAGCATTTGTGTGAGTTTCTGCTCAGCTGGGAAGGGATTTGGGTTGTTTTTCCAGACAGTTGGAAACCTTTTTAAGCATTTTTCTTGTTCTGCTCCTCCTTGGCCTTGGCCTCTTCATTGTCACAGGCTCAGAGGGTGTTAGGGGTTGGAAGGGACCCAAAGAGATCATTGAGTCCAACTCCCCTGGCAGAGCAGGACAATCCTATCTAACAGAGATCACAGAGGAACACATTCAGAGAGGCCTTGAAAGTGTCCCGAGAAGGAGAGTCCAGGACCTCCCTGGGGAGCCTGTTCCAGTGCTCTGTGACCCTTACAGTAAAAGAGTTTTCCCTTGTGTTGAGGCAGAACCTCCTGTGCTGCATCTTACACCCATTGCACCTTGTCCTATCCCAGGGAGCAGTGAGCAGAGCCTGTCCCCCCCCTCCTGGCAGCCTTCAGATGCTTATAGACATTTATCCAATCCCCTCTCAGTCTTCTTTTCTCCAGACTAAACGGCCCCAGTTCCCTCAGCCTCTCCTCATCAGCCATGCCCTCCAGTCCCCTCCTCATCCTTGTAGCCCTCCACTGGACCCTCTCCAGCAGATCTCTGTCCCTCTTCAAATGGGGAGCCCCAAACCGAACACAGTATTCAAGATGAAGTCTCAGCAGGGCAGAGTAGAGGGGGAGGAGAAGCTCTCTGGATCTGCTGGACACACTCTCACAGAGGGGTATTCTGCTGCCTATGCCGATTTTGGCAGAGGGGAGAAATTAATTGGAGCGAGATAATATTCTATAAATATATATATTTGTTAAGCTCAACATTCTGAACTCTGCCACCCCCAAGCACTGTGTTTGATATTAGGAAGATTCTTCATGGTTTGAAAACATTCTAGGATTAATATCTGCAGTAACTTAGTAATAAGTAGCAAACATTTAATCAGCTCCGGGGCTATGTCACAGCCTGTTACTAGTGTCCATACTCAGGGGATCTCTGCCTGTGGACTTTGAGGCTGGAATCCTCCAGCTGCTGGGGAAATGAGTCTCTGACTTTGTTCTCCAGGCGAAGGATGCAATCTTTGCCCTTGTCTCCTGTCTTCTTTGGCTTCTTCTGGATACTCTGTCTAGGGATTCTTGACAGGATCTCAGGTGCAGGAGAAGTACAGTGCTGTGCAGTCTGAGCACAGTCTTAATGCTGGCTATCAGGCCAATAGCATGCAGACAAGTGGAGTCTGCTCCTGGTTAGTCAGCGGCAATGGCACTTACCAGGCAATGATAAGGCAGCAGGTGTGCATGGCTGCTCGGGAGTCTGTGCTCCGTAGGTCAAGGCAGGCAATACAGGATCTGGTCCTGATAACGCAGTGGCGTGCAAGTGTGCACAGCTGGCTGGGAGGCTATGGGCTCCACATATATATGTATATGCAGGTGTAAGTGAGCTCTGCAAGTCAGTACGCAAGCAGGCAATCAATGTACAGGGTCAGAGCTATGCAGGGAGAGTCCGAGCTATGCAGGGGAGTCCAAGCTAACAAGGTAGCGTGAGCAGGGGAGTCCAAGCTAACAAGGTAGCGTGAGCAGGGGAGTCCAAGCTAACAAGGTAGCGTGAGCAGGGGAGTCCAAGCTAACAAGGTAGCGTGAGCAGGGGAGTCCAAGCTAGCAAGGTAGCGTGAGCAGGGGAGTCCAAGCACGTTGTTTACCTGTGTCCCCCTATTTATTAAATGTGGGCCGAGATTAATGGCCCTTTGGCCACTAGAATGACCAATCAGGTTGGCAGTCAGCCAAACATTACCATAATAGCCGAATGCTACAGTGCCTGGACTTCCCAAATATGGGAATCACATGGGCTTACACCAGGGAAGCATGAGCTAGGTGTGTGGGGCTTACACAACATATTTACAAACACATTACATAATCAGGGGTCCTAGGCAGGCCAGACTTTGTGGCACCAGGCCTATTGTGCCCCTTTTATCCATTTAATGTGTTTACCTCTGGTTTAGGCAGAAAAACATGTCTAGGCAAGGCATAAATAAGCCTATTTTCGGGCCTACAGGCCCTCCACGACACACACTCTTGCTAATTCACCCCAGGATGCCATTGGCCTTCTTGGCCACAAGGGCACATTGATGTGCCGTGGGTAACTTGTTAGCCACCAGCACCCCCAGGTCCCTTTCCTTGGGGCTGCTCTGCAGCAGATCACCTCCCAGCCTGTACTGGTGCAGTTTGTTATTCCTCCGCAGGTGCAGGACTCTGCCCTTGTCCTTGTTGAACTTCACCTGGTTCCTCTGTGCCCAGCTCTCAGTCTGCCCAGGGCTCTCTGGATGGCAGCACAGCCTGCAGCTGTCTCAGCCAAGCCTGCCAGCTTGGTGTCAGCAGCAAACTTGCTGAGCAGACTCTGTCTATGCCCTCATCAGTGTCATTGATGAAGATATTGAACAGGACTGGCCCCAGCACTGATCCCTGGGGGATACCACTGGTCACAACTATCCAGCTGGACCTGGCACCGTTGATCACCACCTTCTGAACTCTATCATGCAACCAATTCCTAACCCACCTCACTGCCTGCTCTTCCACACTGGCTCAGGTTGCTCACTAAAATGTCATGGCAGACTCCATCCACTGCTCTCCCTCAATCTACCTATTCAGTGATGGCATCCTAAAATGCTCTCAGGTTAGTGAAGCATGGCTGTCCCTTGGTAAATCTATGCTGACTACTCTCGATAACCTTTTTCTCTTCCAAGTGCCTTGAGATGCTCTCCAGCAAGCAACTGATCCCTAACCCAGTCTGCACTGACCAGTGGGGAGCACTCCCTCCTGCAGGTTTGCTCTCCTTCATCCAGGGTCTGGAGTCCATAGGAGAGTTCAGCCTTAGGCGTCAAGAGTGAAGCCCAGAAGGCATTCAGCAGCTCTGCCTTCTCTGCACCCTCAATTCTCAGGGTGCCTCCTGGTCCAGCACTGCCCCCACACCTTCCCTGTTCTTCCTTTTCCTACTGATGGATTTGAAGAAGCCTTTCTTCTTCTGCTTTCCTTCCTTTGCCAGCTTCAGTTGCAAGAGGGCTTTGACCTTCCTTGTTGTTTTGCTACACACCCCAGGGCAGGCCTGTAGGAAAGCAGTCCTCCTCCAGCTGCTCTGTTTCCTCCTCTGCCTCTCCCTGGCAGCTGCATTTAGAAGCATGGAACCATAGAATGGTTTGGGTTGGAAAGGACCTGCAGAGGTCATCGAGTCCAAGCCCCTGCCGTTGTCAGGGACATCCTGCACTAGACCAGGCTGCCCCAAGCCCTGTTGAGCCTCACCTTGAATACATCCAGGGATGGGAACTCAACTCCCTCCCTGGCCACTCTCCAGTGTTGCAGCAGCCTCGTGGTGCAGAACTTATTCCTGCCATCCAATCTCCATCTGCTCTGCTTTGCAGCCATTGCCCTCCTGCTGTCCCTGAAGGCCTTTGGGAGCAGTCTCTGTGCAAGCCCTGGAAGGTCACTCTTAGGTGTGCCTGGAGCCTTCTCTTCTCCAGGCTGAATACCCTCATCTCCCTCAGCCTGTCCTCAGAGCTGAGCTGTTCCAAGTCCCTGATCATTCTCATGGCCTCCTCTGGACCCTGTCAGTCAGGTCCCTGTCCTTGCTGTGTTGAGGGCTCCAGGACTGGATGCAGCAGTGCAGGTGAGCTGTCAGCAGAGCAGTGTCAGAATCTGCTCTCTGCATCTGCTGTTGGTGCAGCCCAGGCTGCCATTGGCCTTGTGTGCTGCAGGCTGACATTGCCTGCTCCTGTCCAGCTCCTTGTCCCCCAGCACCCCCAAGTCCTTTTCCTCAGGCCTGCTTCCTAGTGGCTCCTCCCCCAGGCTGTGCTGATTGTGAGGCTTGTTCCAGTCCAGGAGCCTGCACTTGCTGTTATTGAAGCTCAGGAGGTTCCCCTGGGCCACCCCTGCAGCTTGCTCACTTGAGCTCTTCCCACTTTTTTTCCAGGGTGCTCTGCTCTGGGTCCCTCTGCTGGGCCATGCTGGGTGTGTGGATGAGCCTGGGACCTTGGTCGGGCCCTGGGGACTCTGATAGGGCACAAAGTGAGTGCCTGTGGAGTAATGGATGGAGAGATGGAGGGTGAAGACTGCAGGGGGTGGGAGGGCTTAGTTCAGCATCTCTGTGGCTCTGGCTGGCTCCTAATTACAAGGGTGGAGGCAGCAACTGAGGCTGGAAGCACAAAGAGCCAAAGCCTGCCTGGGTCAGCACAGTCCCCTGACACCTCCTGGCATCCACCACTGCCCAAGCAGGCCCTTGGGGGTCCTACCCACACACCCCACCCCATACTCTATGGCAGGAGTCACCTGTACTCTCACTGCCTCTGTCCCCCTTCATCAGTTCCTGTGCAAGGGGGCTGCAGGGTCCCTCCCCACCCCTCATCTGTAACCCTTCCTCCTTGGCCTGTTGCTGCTTCTTTCAGGCCTCCAGCTCCTCCTGGCTCTTAGTCTCAGGACCTTCCATGTTTGAGCTCCTGCTCTCATCCCAGTTGTTTAGATGCTTCCTCAGCTGCAACATTTCCCTCTCCACCCCCTTCCAACCCCAGCAGAGGTGGGGGACACAGGGCCACAGACAGCAGGGACATGGATGTGCTGTGAATGAGGGAAGGGCCTGGGAATGGTCAGGCAGGAACTAGGCCTTGTTTCCCCCAAAGAAAGCACAAGATCAGCACCCATCTGAAAAATGTATGTGCAGGAAATCATAGAGTCAGTCAGGGTTGGAAGGGACCACAAGGACCATCCAGTGCCAGCCCCCCTGCCATGCCCTGGAACACCCTACCCTAGATCAAGCTGCCCACAGCCTCATCCAGCCTGGCCTTAAACATCAGGGATGGGGCCTCAACCCCTTCCCTGGGCAACCCATTGAAGGCTCTCACCACTCTCATGCTGCAGAACTTCCTCCTCACCTCCAAGCTGACTCTCCCCACCTCCAGCTTTGCTCCATGCCCCCCAGTCCTGTCCCTGAGAGCCTAAGAAGTCCCTCCCCAGCTTTTTTGTAGCCCACTTCAGATCCTGGCAGGCCACAAGAAGGTCACCTTGGGGCCTCCTCTGCTCCAGCCTGCACAGCCCCAGCTCTTTCAGTCCGTATTCATAGCAGAGCTGCTGTGGCCATTTGAGCATCCTCCTGGCCCTGCTCTGGACACACTCCAGCATCTCTGCATCCCTCTTGTCCCAGGGGCTCCAGATCTGGATGCAGTACTCCAGGTGGGGTCTCAGCAGAGCAGACAGAGAGAATCACCTCCCTGGCCCTGCTGGCCACACAACCTCTGCTGCATCCCAGGGTCTGGTTGACTTTCTGGGCTGCAAGTGCACACTGCTGGCTCACGTTGAGCTTCTCATCCAGCAGCACCCCCAAGTCTCTCTCCTCAGGCCTGCCTTCAGCCTGATACTGCCCAGCCTGGATTTGTGCTTGGCATTTCCTCAATCCAGCTGCAGGAGCCTGCGCTTGGTCTTGTTGAACCTCCTGATGTTGGCTTGTGCCCAGCTCTGCAGCCTGTCCAGGTCACTCTGGATGGATCCCTGCTCTCCAGCCTGTCTGCTGCACCACACAGCTTGGTGTGGTCAGGAAACTTGCTGAGGCTGCATTCAGTGCCCCTGTCCATGGCACCCAGAGAGATGTTGAAGAGAATCTGGCAGCATTTGAGGAGGTGAAGGCAATGAATTGTCCTGCACCTCTGCATGTGTCAGCTGGGAGCTTGCCCACAGAGCATGGGCACTGTGCCCTTACAGCAAACGTTCTTTTCTGTTGGGGCTGTGGGATTGCAACTGCAGGAGAGCAGCCAAGAGCAAGCTGCCAGAAATGGGCAGGGAGAGAAGGAAACCAGACCCTGTGGACTGAGTCTCTTTAGGCTGCCTGTGTGTGCATGGTGCTGGAGGTGTGAGGTGTGTCCAGGAGTCAGAGCCTCCTTCCACATCAGAGTGAGGGCTGAAGAGGCTTTGCAAGAAGCTGAGCAAGTCCCTTCCCCCTTTGCTGCATCTGCAGAGAGCAGGAACCTCCCTTGTTGTGTGTCCTCAGGGCTTCTCTGCCCACCTGTTGAGGAGTGGTCAGCAGAGAGCTGTCCCTGAGCTGGGCCCTGCTGGCAGGAGTTGCAGAGTTGCATGCAGGACAGAACTGAGTAGAGTGAGGTGTGGTCTGTGAGCAGGGCCAGGGAGAAGAGGTGGGGGCAGAGGTGCTAGGAAATGCAGGTGCAGCCATGAGAGCCCTGGGCAGGCAGTGGGAGGAGGCTGCAGCCAAGGCCTGTGAGAGGCTGTGTGGAGGCAGCTGTCCTGTGTTGGTGCCCTGCAGCTGTCTACTGGAGGTTGTGTGCTGGGCCAGGAGCTGAGTCTGCACTTGTTCAGCTCTTCTCTGTTCAGCAGCCCTGTCTGCTGTGCCCATGTTGCTGGGCCTGGGAGCTGCTTGCTGCAAGCTCCATTTCTGCTGCATGGTTCTGGGCAGTGCTGAGCCATCCCTTGCAGGTAAGTCCTCTCCTCTGAGCCCTTTGCTTGTCTCTGGCAGGGACTGTGTCTTCTCTGCAGCAGCCCTGTACCTCTGTGCTGGGGAAGAGCAGAGTTTGAAGAGCTCCCCTGTGAAGAGCCCAGCAGGTAAAGAACCCAGAGTGGGGGCCAACAGCAGGATCCCAGACTGTTCATCCATGTGGTACATCCTAACCCCCTGCAGAGCCTCCTACCCCCTGCATTTCAATGCCACTGGGGCTGTAAGGGACATCCTCTGCTGTAGGAGTCTGGGGACACCCAGGCTTGTTGGGGTCAGTTGTGTGGAAGGAGGCTGTGTTTGGGTCTAGGATGTGCAATGTGAGCGGGAGAGGGTTGGAGGTTGTTGTTTGATCTTCCTGGGTCAGCACTGCTGCCTCCTGTCTGAAGCAGGAGGGATCAAAGGGCAGGGTCTGGAGCAGGAAGCTACCTGACAGCAGCCCAGGGCTGGCAAAGAGGGGTCTGGGAGCACTCTGTAAGGACCAGGGTGTCTCAGCACTACCACCTGGGATATCAGCACAGGCATTGGATATCTGCCCCCACCCTATGGCAAGAAGTGGGAGTTTGAGGGCCACTCTCTGTTCTTTGCCTCAGGTGAATGGTGGTTGTTGGGAGGTGTCAGAGGCTGTATTGAGACAGGCAGGATGTCAGGGTTTGAGGTGCTGGGGTCAGGTGCTTCCATCTTCCCTAGGTAAGAGCAGTGACCTCGTCCTCCACTAGCATGGCCTCAGAGAAGGATCCAGACAAGAGCTGGGAGGAGAAGCAGCACCGAGAGAGTAAGATAGAGCAGGCCAAGTGCAGCCTGCTGAAAGAGGAGGAGAAAGATTTCAAGACAGAGAATGATAACAATGAGGGGAATGATGACTGTGATGATATTGAGCATGAGGAGGATGATGAGAGTGAAGATGACGAAGATGAGGAGGAGGAATATGAGGCGGAGGATGGGTTGATGTTAGCCCCCTCTGTGCTGGTCAAGCAGCTGCTTCAGTGCTCTGAGTGTGGGCATACCTTCACACGGCGCTCCAGTCTCACTGAGCACCGCCGAGCCCACACCAGTGAGAGGCCCTTCAGCTGTGCTAACTGTGACAAGAGATTCAGAAGGCACTCAGACCTCATTGTCCACTGCCGAAGCCACACGGGCGAGAAGCCCTTCAGCTGTGTTGACTGTGGCAAGAGATTCACAAAGCGTTCTAACCTCATTGCCCACCGCCGAACCCACACGGGTGAGAAGCCCTTCAGGTGTGCTGACTGTGGCAAGAGATTCAGAATGCGCTCACATCTCATTGTCCACTGCCGAATCCACACGGGTGAGAGGCCTTTCAGCTGTGCTGACTGTGGCAATAGATTCACACAGCTCTCCAGCCTAACTAAACACCGCCGAATCCACACAGGCAAGAAGCGTGTCAGCTGTACTGGGTGTGGTGAGACCTTCACAGTGAGCTCTAACCTCAAACATCGTCATGCCCACACCTGTGAGAAACTCTTCAGCTGTGCTGACTGTGGCAAGACATTTGCACAGCGCTCCAGTCTCATTGTCCACCACCGAACCCACACCGGCGAGAAGCCCTTCAGCTGTGCTGACTGCAGCAAGAGATTCACTTGGAAGTCTGCTCTCACTCGGCACCACAGTGTGCACACCACTGAGAAGTTCTTCAGCTGTGGGGACTGTGGCAAGAGTTTCAAAACCAGCCTTGGCTTCACGTTCCACCGACGCACCCACACCAGAGAGCACCTGTACCCCTGCACAGAGTGCGGCAAGAGCTTCACCACCAGCTCACATTTCATCCAGCACAGACTCATCCACAGCGGTGAGAAACCCTACAGCTGCAGGGACTGCGGCAAGAGCTTCACCCACCGATCTGCCCATGCCCGACACCGTCGTGTCCACAGTGGTGAGAAGCCCTTTACCTGCTCTGACTGTGGCAAGAGCTTCACCCAGAGCTCTGCCCTCACCCGGCACAGTTTTGTGCACACTGGTGAGAAGCCCTTCACTTGCTCTGCCTGTGGCAAGAGCTTCAAGCAAAGCAGCCATCTCACTTCCCACCGCCGCACCCACACTGGTGAGAAGCCCTTCACCTGCTCCCACTGTGGCAAGAGCTTCGCCAGCAGACGCAGTCTCACTTTTCACCACTGCCGCACCCACATTGGGGACCAACCCACGCTGCAGAGCAAGCACTAATAGCCCCACCCTGGGTCTGTTGGGGTAATTGTGCCCCCACCCCAAGAAGGCCTTTCCAGCAGGTTGACCCAAATTCACCTCTTTTCCACCTGCATTTCTCAGAGGCTGGGGGCTCCAGCAGGAACAAACACCTCCTGCCCTGCTGAGCACCAATCAGTGCTGCTGAGAATCATTGCAGTGCTGAGTCAGCACAGCCAGAGCTGCCATTGGAGCTGGGCTGAGCTGTGCAGGGATTTGTCTGGTTCTTCCCCTATTCTTTGTGTCTCTGTGGAGTTAGACTCTCTCTGCCCATGCTCAGTTGTGTCAATAAAAGCCCACAGTGACCCAAATCTTGTCTTTTGGCTTTTATTTTAGCCCTTGCTGCCCACAGTGCCCAAATGTTTGGGACATTTGTTCCCAAGGGCCGGGGCTGGAGCCCTGCGCCTGGACTGGGGAGACCAAAGTGAAGTTCTTAGCAGAGTCTTGAGAGTCTCTTGCTAAGAGTAGTCTCAGGGGCATCTCAGAAGGTTTTTTCCACGGGTGCCAAGGGATTTTAGGTGTTTGGGAGGGAGGTGTCTGGAGGGTTCTAGGCTTGACTTTGGGGATCTTTGTAGAGTGTAGGGCACATGTCAGGGAGGTCTTTGGAAACCCCTGGAAAGCTTCTCTCAGGTTTGCAGTAAGTGGCCCTGGGGCTTCCCAAGGTCTTCTCCCTAGCTCAGCAGTGTTCCTGCTGGATCCCTGCTGATCTGTGGCTGCTCTGAGGCTTTCCAGCAGCCAGAGGTGGGCAGAGATTTCTTGGAGTGTTGAGGAGCCTGAGGAGTGCCAAGAACCTTCTCTCCTGAGGCAGCAGATTGAGCTAAAGAGTAGTTAAGCTTTGAGCCTGCTGCAGCAGGATGAGTGCAATGAGTGCAGGGCACTGGTGGGGCAATACAATTGCTGTTGGGAGGCATCGTGGCCACTGGTGACCCAATGGGAATCCTGTAGGGAGCTTCAGGTCTGCCTGATAGAAGCCCTGGGGGAGCTGAAATTGCAGGGGGCCACTGCTGGTAGAGAGCTGGAGTCATCCTCCTATGTCCATCTGCAGTCTTTGTCCTTGTGGTGTGAGCTCAGCACTGCTTGTGAAAGCTCTGTTCCATGGGCAGCAGCCTGCACAGTCTCAGCTTCTGTTAGAGACCCAGAGACTCCAGCAGGCTGGAAAACAGCTCCAAGCTCCCCCAGTCCAACCCAGCACCCAGCCCTGTCCAATCATAGACTCAAGCATGCTGGAAGAAAGCTCCAAGCTCCCCCAGCCCAATCTAGCACCCATCCCTATCCAATCACCAGAGCATGGCACTCAATGCCCCATCCAGGCTGTGCTTGAACACCTCCAGGCCACTCCAGCACCCCCTTGGTCAGTCCATTCCAGTGCAAATCTCTCTCTCTAGGCAGAACTTACCTGCTGTTTGCTCTCTGATTGGCTCTCCTTCAGCAGTACGTGGCAGGGGAGGTCTGTGCTGCATGCTGTGGGCATCACTGCTGAGGCTGCCACGGGAGCTTTCATGCAGGCTGCTGTGGGATGTGGGAGGCAGCTCTGGCTGTGCAGGTGAGAGCAGCTCAGTGCAAAACCAGGGAGAGCTGAGGGCAGTGCAAGCAGGGAGGGAGAGACTTGCCTCCTGTGTGAGTGCCATGAGTCACAGCAACTTGATTGCAGAGTGGCACCCCAGGGGCACAGCTCTGCTGCTTGCCTTCACTTGTCCACAGAGCATTGGGCAGAGGAGCCTGTGACTGCTGTCTGGGGCTGCTGGCAAACAAGGAAGAGCTCTTGCTCAGCTCACCTGAACTAAGGGCAGTGGAAGATGCCAGGAGTCTGAAGCAGACTCAGTGGCAGGAGTCCAGCCCCAGCTCATCACAAGCAGGAAACAGGAATGGAGATTGCTGGGGAGCGGGAAGGCAGCAAAGAGAGACAAAGAGGAGCTGCCCCTGCTGTGATGGGTCTGAGGCAGGAAGAGGCAGTGGCTAAGCACCAAGCCCTGGGAGTGCTCAGCCCCACCCCTGGGGAGCGGTCAACAGCACCTGGGATCAGGGTCAAGATCACTGCCCCCCAGGAGGGCTAACCCTGTGCAGTCTGCAGGCATCTGTGAGGGCTCTGGAAGTGTCTGTAGGGGTCTGTAAGTATCTGTGAGGGTCTGTGGGGATTTGGAGGGATCTGCAGAGGTCTGTAGGTATCTGTAAAGGCTTGTAAGGGTCTGCAGGGGTCTGTGAGATGTGCTGTGAAATGAACCACAAGGCTTCTGCAGAGCTCTGCAGGAGTCTGTCTGCTCCCAGTGCTGGGTGCTGGCAGGAAGGCTCCATCCATCCTGCCCCCCACGCTGGTACAAGCCACAGTTGTTGTCCGCAGAGCTGCACATCCATAGTCAGAGGCTGGGTTGTCACAGTTGTTTCAGGGAGTTCATTACCAGAGGCATTTCCCCATTCACCACTCCCATTCCAACCCACCTTGGTGGTCTGGAAGGGTTCTCTGCTCTGGGCACCCCACACAGCTCTCCTCCCGGGGTCTTTCTTATGTCTGGTCAGCAGAACTTTCTTTCTTGCTTGTTGTCATTGACAGACTCAAAATTAATTCAGTTCTATCCCCCTCTGCTCTGCTCTGCTCTGCTCTGCTGAGACCCCACCTGGAGTACTGCATCCAGATCTGGAGCCTCTGGGACAAGAGTGATTTGGAGATGCTGGAGTGTGTCCAGAGCAGGGCCAGGAGGATGCTCAAATGGCCACAGCAGCTCTGCTATGAATACGGACTGAAAGAGCTGGGACTGTGCAGGCTGGAGCAGAGGAGGCTCCCAGGTAACCTTCTTATGGCCTGCCAGGATCTGAAGTGGGCTACAAAAAAAGCTGGGGAGGGACTTCTTAGGCTCTCAGGGAGTGACAGGACTGGGGGGCATGGAGCAAAGCTGGAGGTGGGGAGAGTCAGCTTGGAGGTGAGGAGGAAGTTCTGCAGCATGAGAGTGGTGAGAGCCTTCAATGGGTTGCCCAGGGAGGGGGTTGAGGCCCCATCCCTGGAGGTGTTTAAGGCCAGGCTGGATGAGGCTGTGGGCAGCCTGCTCTAGGATAGGGTGTCCCTGCTGTTCTGAAGGGGCTAGTTGAAATCTGAGTTTGGGGTGAAATGCAATGAGGCTGATTAAAAAGTTATTTAATAATTTATTGGTACATACAAAGATAATTCCCCCAAACCTATTTACAGCTCTCCACACAAGTTCTTGGATGCACTTAGCAGAACTATTTTACAGAATGTAAATGTACTGTGTCAGGAGTATGCCAGAGCCAATGGGCAATCTCTTTTAGCCTGGCTCTTGAGCTGCTGGGATGGAGAAGCAGAAGCTGTGGACTTAGAACAGAGGGAAGCTAAGCAATTGGGGTGCTTGTTGAGGGATGGGGGTGCAGGTAAAGAGCTGGGGAGGCTGGATGGCAACCACACACTTTGGGCCAGACTCCTCACAGCTGTGAGATGCAGATACCCCTCCAAGGATGACATGATCTTCCACCCCCTTAAGTGGACAAATGTGGAACAGGGATCACGTACCTGAGGCAAATGGTTGTATGGGAGATAGTCTATGGAGATGGCCAAATGCCTCTGGACCCTGATGATGTCCACATGAAGCCAGCCCTCTTAAAGAAACTGACCCAGTGTGCCCCTTCCACATATGCACACACACTGGCAGAGACCCCAACAACCTTCCAACTGTCAGGGAATTTGTTAATGACCTGAAGCAGTCTGAAGACAGTGTCTGCAGAAAGGCCCTGATCTCAGCTGTGGAAACCCTTACCCAGGAGATGAATGAGCTGAAGGCCTCTGTCTCTGAACTGCAGAAGGCAGAGGATGATTACTCTTCACCTTCTGAATGGGGACAGGTCTCAGCTGTTAGGAACGCACACTGCCGTACTCCCTCTCCTCCTTGTAGGAGACCAGTCCGAGCCAGACGGGGCACACCTAGGGGCTCACTGCAGAGAACACTCTGTGAACATGGGGAAAACATAGACAAATGGCATGGGCAGCCCACCTCAGCTCTGTGGGCCAGGGTGAGGGAACTGCAGGGGGCAAACACAGGGAATAAATCCTCCAGTGTGCCACAGGCAACCCTCTCACCCAAGGGGTGGTCCTGCCAGTAATTCAGGTCCATGTGCCTCGTGGTCACAGTGCTCAGCATTAGAGGTGCCTGCGGAGGCAGAATTTAGGGAAGTCAAGAGACGACTCAATATGAGTTAGCTACAAGACAGTCCAAAGCAAGCATCAGGCTTTTCTACTCGGAGCACAAGCGTACATGTTAGTGCGAACCCAAAATGCCTTTTAGTACTGCTGTTTAGTGGTTGGCACATCTAAAGATTGGAATTTGCATGGCCCTCCTACTTGGTGGTTTTCTGCTGAAGTTAGTTACTCCTTCTATCTGGACACAGTCCTGCTGAAGATGTTTATCAGAAGGCTCAAGGACAAATGCCTTTGAGCTTCATCACATACACTACTGCGCCTTACTGCATTTCAGTACACTCAGACCTCACGTCAAAGACTTGATTGTACAAAGCTTCTAGGGACCCATGTCCCCTATCCTTCAGCCATTTCCCAACAGGTGCCCTGTCTCCATCCAGGCAGAGAACAGGGACAACAGAGTATACTGGGATGTGTTTATGAAATGGCCTGCCACTTCTGAAGCAGAGAAGTACCAAGCTTTGGTAGACACTGGTGCCCAGTGCACTCTGATACCCTCCAGTTGTAGGTGGACAGAAACTCACAATCTCAGGAGTCACAGGAGGGTCTCAGGAGTTGACTGTGCTGCAGGCTGAGATAAGCCTCACCGGGAATGTGTGGGAGAAGCACTCCATAGTAACTGGCCCTGATGCACCTTGCATCCTGGGGATCGACTTTCTCCGAGAAGAGTATTTTAAAGACCCCAAAGGGAACAAGTGGGCATTTGGCATAGCAGCTGTAGAGACTGCAGACAAAGAGCAGCTGTCTGTCATGCCTGGCTTGTCAGATGACCCTTCCGTGGTTGGCACCCACAAGGTGGAAGATGTCAAGTTACCTATTGCTTCTCGTGTAGTTCATCGCAGGCAATACCGCACCAACAGACTCCCTGCTGCCCATACAGCAGCTGATTGGCCGCCTGGAGCAGCAGCTTGGCATCAGCAAGAGCCACTCGCCCTTCAACAGCCCGATATGGCCAGTGCAGAAGGAGAGTGGGGAATGGAGACTGACTGTGGACTTCAGAGGCCTGAATGAAGTGACTCCTCCCATCAGCACAGCCGTGCCTGATATGTTGGAGCTCCTGCATGAACTGGAAACGAAGGAGGCCAAATGGTATGCCACAACTGACATTGCTAATGCTTTCTTCTCCATCCCCGTTGCAGAGGAATGTAGGCCACAGTTTGCTTTCACCTGGAGAGGAGTCCAGTACCACTGGAACAGACTGCCTCAAGGGTGGAAGCACAGCCCTACAATCTGCCACAGCATCATCCAGACTGCACTAGAGAAGGGTGGAGCTCCTGAACACCTGCAGTTCATTGATGACATCATTGTATGGGGTGAGACAGCAGAGGAGGTCTTCCAGAAGGGTGAGAAGATCATTAATATCCTGTTGGATGCAGGTTTTGCCATCAAGAGAAGCAAAGTGAAAGGGCCTGCCAGAGAGATCCAGTTCCTGGGAGTTTGCTGGCAGGATGGCCAAGGCCACATCCCTATGGATGTGGTGAATAAAGTGGCCACTATGGTGGAACCACTGACCAGAAGCAGACACAATCCTTCCTGGGGTGTGTGGGCTTGTGGAAGATGCACATTCCTGGGTACAGCCACATTGTGAAACCCCTCTTTGGCATTACAAGGAAGAGAAATAACTTTGGGTGGGGACCTGAGCAGCAGGTAGCATTCAACCAGATCAAAGGAGAGGTGGTCCATGCCATGGCCTTGGGACCAGTTCAAACCGGCCCAGAGATTAAGAACATTCTCTACACAGCAGCCGGAGAGAATGATCCTAGCTGGAGCCTATGGCAGGCTTACAAAGGCTCAGAGGCCAATTATACCCCCACAGAGAAGGAAATCTCAGCTGCCTATGAGGGAGTCAGAGCTGCCTCTGAGGTGATTGGGACGGAGTCACCACTCCTTTTAGCTCCAAGGCTTCCAGTCCTGACTTGGATGTTTAAAGGGAAGGGTTCGACTCCGCACCATGCCACAGATGCCACTTGGAGTAAGTGGATGGCTCTGATAACTCAGAGGGCTAGGATGGGGACTCTCGAGCACCCAGGCGTTGTGGAGGTCATCACCAACTGGCCAGAGGGCACTGACTTTGGAAAGCCAGCAGAAGAGAAGGCAGTGACCCGTGCTGAGGAAGCCCCCCCATACAGTGACCTCCCTGAGGAGGAAAAGGCATCTGCTCTGTTCACAGATGGATCCTGCCGCCTGGTAGGCAGCAAGCGGAGATGGAAGCTGCCGTCTGGAACCCCACACGCAGGGTTGCAGAGGCAAAAGATGGAGAAGGTGAATCCAGCCAGTATGCTGAGGTGAAAGCCATCCAGCTGGCCCTGGACATTGCAGAACGAGAGCAGTGGCCAATGCTATACATCTACACCGACTCATGGATGGTAGCAAATGCCTTATGGGGGTGGCTGAAGGAGTGGAAGAGAAATGACTGGCAGAGAAAAGGGAAGCCTATTTGGGCTGCTGACCTCTGGCAAGACATTTCTGCACACCTGGACAAACTACCAGTTAAAATCAGACACATCAGTGCTCACATCCCCAAGAGCAAAGCCACTGAAGAGCAACAGCACAACCACCAAGCTGACCTGGCTGCCCACATCTCCCAGATAGACCTGGGCTGGAAACACAAAGGTGAACTGTTCCTAGCTCGGTGGGCACATGACTTTTCTGGCCACCAAGGAAGAGATGTCACATACTAATGGGCCCAGGACAGGTCCCTGCCCATGGCAGGTGTTGTAACTGTGTGGTCCTTGTGGTCCCTTCCAGCCCTGACTCGTTCTATGATTTATCCAATCCCTTCTCAGGCTTCTCCTCTCCAGACTCTGAGCCCCAGGTCCCTCAGCCTCTCCTCATCAGGCAGTGCCCTCCACTCCCCTCATCATCCTTACAGCCCTCTCTTGGACCCTCTCCAACAGTCCCTGTCCCTCTGCAATTGGGGAGCCCGAAACTGAAGGCAGTATTCAAGATGAGCTCTCAGCAGGACAGAGTACAGTGATAGGAGAACCTCCCTTGATCTACTGAACACACTCTGCTGAATGCCCCCCAGGAATCCATTGGCCTTCTTAGCCCCCAGGGCACATTGCTGTGCCAGGGATGTTACTCACCAGGACCCCCAGGGCTCTCTTCCCAGGGCTGATCTCCAGCAGTAACCTTCCAGCCTGGACTGCAGCAGTTTATTATTGCTCCCCAGGTGCAGGAGTCTGCACTTGGCCTTGGTGAACTTCATCTGGTTCTTCTGTGCCCAGGTCTGCCTGCTGAGGGCCCTGTGCCCAGCTCTGCCTGCCTAGGCCTCTGTGCCCAGCTGTGCTGGCCCAGGCCTCTGTGCCCAGGTCTGTCTCTCCAGGGCTCTCTGGATGCCCTCACAGCCTTCAGCTGTCTCAGACAAGACTCCCAGCTTGGTGTCAGCAGCAAACCTGCTGAGCAGGCTCTGTCTGTCTCTCTCGGTCTCTCTCTGTCTGTCTCTGCCCTCAGCAATGGCACTGATGCAGTTATCAATCTCCTCATTCCCAGCCTGTATAACCATCAAGGGGCAGCAAGCAGAGAGCTGCACTACAGCAGGCAGCCTTCTGGTACCAGCCCTGCCCTGGGCCCCAGGGCGGCAGCAGCCTGCCCTGTGGGAGGTGTCTGCAGGCATAGGGACCCCTCTGTTCCCTTCAGGAGGGAACCATCAAGAGCAATCACCCTCCTCTTCTTCTTTTGGGTGCAGGTTCTGATGCCAGGGGGCAGCTGATTTACTTCAGTCACCCCCCCCCTCCCAGGTGGTGATGGAGGAGGCGATGGAGATGGTGATGCCTCTGCTCCCTCCAAACCCACTTCTCTCTCACTCACTTCCCCCTTCAGCCTCTAGTGCCCAATATCTGCTGTGCAAAGGCAGCTGAGTGGGTGAGAGGGGGGCTGGAAGGGATTTCCTTTGCCCCTTCTGGCAGGCAGCTGTGTCCATTACCCCTTGTTCCTTGGGTCACCTCCCTCTGCACAGAGGGGGGGCTGCAGAGCCTGCTGCCATAGGCCCAACTCCCACATTCCCTTCCAGCCCTAACCCTTTCCACTTCCCCCTTCAGCTCAGCAGAGCATTGATCTGCTCACACCCTGTGCAGCCGTGGCCTCTGCCACCCTCCACTCCCAGTGCCAGGCTCCAACCTGTCGAGGCTGCAGCTGCCCAGAGCTGCTCCCTTGCCATCCTGCTCAGGGTGGCCAGCCCCCAGCCCTCTGCCAGCAGTGCTGGGGGGACTAATGTGGATGTTAAGCTCAGCCCCCAGCTGCTGACAGGTGCAGGAGCTCCCTGCTGCCATCCTGGCAGGGCTGCAGAGGCCAAGGCAGGCAGCTGGGCACAGGCTGGGCCCCAGCAGGACAGGGCAGACTGTGGCTGGCAGGAGCAGAGCTGTGCAGGCTGCAGAGGCAGCAGCAGCAGGCCCCAGGCTAGCTCCAGGGGCTTTTTGTGTGCCAGGTGGAGCTGAAGCTGCTGAGAGCAGGCAGGAGAAGGCCTCAGGGACATGAGTGGGCACCTCCTGCTGCTCCAGCCCCAGGGGCTGCAGGGGCTTGCTGGGCAGAGGTGCCCACACTTGGCAGGTGGCAGCCTCTGCCTGCCCTGGGGCATGGAGCTGTGCCCTGCTCTCTGCAGGTGTCTCTGTGCCCCCAAGCTGGGCTCTGCCTTTGTCCCTGCCCTCAGCAAGCCCCAGCCCTGTGCCCAGTGTGCCCAGCTTGCCCTCAGCACCCCAGTGAGCCTCTAGTCCTTTGGGGTGCCAGGGAGGCACTTGGATGTCTGAGGCTGCTGTTGTGGCTTTCCTGGGGGCATTTTGGGCTGGGGTTTGGCTCCTCCTGCTTGTGCCAGGGTCCAGCATGGACTGCCTGGGGGGGCACAGGGGGTCCGGGGAGGCTGTTTAGGGGTTCAGGGCTCTAGCCCTCCCCCAGTGTCAGTGCCTGCAGCTGACAGTGCTGGGCCAGCAGCCAGGGGTGCTCCTGCCTCAGCTCCTGGGCTTCACCCCACAGTGCCTGCTCCTCATGCTGGGCCTTCTGCAGAGCTGTGCAGAGAGATTCAGGAGGTGTCAGAACCCCCCAGAGCCACAGCCCCCCCCGACCACCCTCCCAGCCCCCCCAGGCTGCGTTTGCTGTGTGATACATGGAGATTTGGCTTTGGCACAACATGGGACTTAATTTGCAAAGTAAGAAGAGAGGCAGAGCTGTTAGGAGTTGCCAGGGTGCCCAGAAATGAAGGTAAGGCTGCTGCAGGACCCAGGGCCCCTCTGATTGATGTCCAAGAAAAACACCAGAGGGCAAGTTCAGCTGGTAAAGCAGAGCAGCTGCTGTCTGCATTGGAAGGACTCAGGGGGTAGGGGAAGTGCTGTAAAAAGCCCCAAAGATGTCAGAGAATATTCAGGAATATGCATCAAGCTCACCCAATGTTCTCTAGTCCTGACCCTCTGTGAGCATTGCCACCTGCTGTCAGGGGGTGCCTCTGGCAAGGTTGCTCTTTGCTCTGCCCCCAGCGCTGTTTGCCTTTACCCCATACCAAACCTGTCCCACTCCACACTGCAGTCAGTTCGTTTCTCCCCACCTGGAGGCTCGTCCGGGATAACCTCGCCTGTGGAGACTCCCTGGACAGCCGGATGGGGGCGCCCTGCCGATCGCGGCGGCCCAAAGGAGGAGTTGGGAGGAGCCAGAGGGAGCAGGTTCCAGTCTCCAGGAATTACAGACTGAAGGCAAGGGAAGAGGAGCTGCTGATGGCCACAGCTGCCCAGAGCTCTCCTGCACGGAGCCTCGGAGCAGCAAAGGGCTGTGGGTATGGTCTGGTTGGGTGGATTTTGAGGTCAGGGAGTGGCTGTGGCTGAGGCTTGAGCTGCACAGTCCAGGTTTGTGAGGTGAGTGCAGAGTCCTTCTGACCACATTCCCATCCTCCTGCGAGGGCAGTGGCGGTGGAGGGACAAAGCAGTTGGTGAGGGAGGAGTGGAGCTCGGGAAATGGGGCAAGGGTCGGGTAAAGAGACCAGCCCTGGGAAGAAAGGGAGCAAGAGGCTACCCACAGACACTCCCCCAGACAGGCCCCTGGGGGCTAACTTAGCACTCTGGAAATAGTATCCAGAAAGGCAGGATAAGGACAAGGTTAAAATGGTCAATTTTTGTATGGAAGAGTGGACAAAGGAAAAGGTCAAAGCTGACAGTTTCTGGCGGCCACGGCTTGGATCTTATGGAGACTGGACAGGTCAGGCTCCAAACGCTTGTGTAAATGCCAAAGAGCCTTTCAGGCAGGAGGAGAGTGACTGTGCACCTGTGGTGGTTTGGCTGTTACCCACCCCCCCACACTTTAGAAACACCCAGACTAGACTCAGCCAGACTCTGGGAATATAAATGAAGCTATTTATTTACAGCTAGCACAATATCCAAGCAGGTATTTACAGTCTATACAGTTATAGACAGAAATATACAAGGTAAAAACAATACAGAAACACAACTCCCCTCCCAGAAACCTGAGTCCCCAGGAGGGGCTCTCAACCACCCCTGCACATTCCCCCTGCCCCTCTCAACCTTACCCCAGTCCTAAGGAAGAACAGAGGTTCAGCCAAGAGGTTAAGAAGCAAGGTTAGTGGCAGGAGAGGTTAGGGAGATGTAGCTCAGTCTGAAGGCAGCCAGAAAGTGAGGACAAAATGGCGAAAGTGTTATCTAATGTTTACATTCTTCTTCAGCAAGACTCTGAGGGAAGGAGACATCACCATTGTTTTCCTTCCATAGCCTGTCCTCTAGTTTTTCTCACCAAAACATTCTAGCCTGCTTCAAACTAGCACAGCACCATGCTGGAAGGGAGGTGTCAGGGCTGAAGCACCAGGAAATAGCTTTAAAGTCAAAGAGGAGAAAAAAGAAACCAAACCAAAAGAGAAATGGAAGCCTTTAAATCATCTACCTCCCCCTTAGGATCCCCACCTGCAGCTGCTGTGGAAAGCCTGGCCCCAAGGGAGGAGGCAGCTCCAACAACACCTTCCAGATGATCAAACAGGAGATCAGGTTCAAATCCTGAAAACAAAAAGGGCCAGAGAGAAACTAGAAGGAAGAAAAGCATCCTGACCATGAAGGGAGACTGCTCAGGTTCAGAAGGGTCTGACCATGTTCAGTTCTAGCCATTAAGGGAGGTTCCACTGAGGAGGGTAATGGAGGAATTGGCTCTGTTGAGGCTCCTCTTACTTCTACAGCAGTAGGGACATTGAAGAGGGAATCAAAGAGGCTGTTAGAAGACCCTCTAGGGTTAGCAGGACAATTTGAACAGTTTCTGGCTCCTAATATTTATAGCTGGGATGAGATGCAGTCCATCATGGGGATAATATTTACCCTCGAGGAGACACAGATGATCAGGACAGCAGGGATGCAAATGTGGGAAAGAAAATCAGCAGGCATGCAGGGGAGCAGAAATTACCCTCACGGCCCCAGACTGGAATCAGAACAATGACCAGGGCATGTTGGGGTACGGAGGCTGGCGAGAGGCGAGATCAGGGTACTGACGACCCGAGACAGCAGCTGCCAGGCATCTGTGCATCAGTACGATTTATTAAGGCAATACAGCAGTTTATATAGCCCCCAGAGGGGGTGTGCACAACCAGCCTGGGGCTGGCACAAGTGGACAGTACAGACTGGCCTCAAGTTATGTGTAAGGCAGAGATAGGTTACCTGTGGTAAACAACCTGTGAGTACCACCCAGGGGGGCTGGCCAGGGTCAGCCCCCTGGGGCTGTGTCCTCCCCAGGGGCCGGCAGTTTCCATCCCCTGACAGCTGTGTGTGGGTTACTCATAGTTCTCAGCCTAGGCCCCTGGGAGTCTGTAAGACCCAAGGACACTTCCCATCACAGGGTCTGGTGTTTACGTTCCATACCTCGCTGCAGGAGAAAGCTTCCCACAAGGGCAGGCAAAACAGGATCAGGTCTAGAAACCTGATCTGCAGGGGAACTGAGGAAGCTGCACCAAGGGGGCAAAATACAAATCAAGCCTTTGATGGGCATCAAGGCAAAGAAGATCCCTACAGAGTGGCTAGAGAGACTCACAAAGAATATGCAACAGCATTCTAGGATCAATCCTGGTAGCCCAGAGGGACAAACTTTAGTAAGGGTAAATTTTGTCACCCATTCGTGGCCAGACATAAGGAAGAAATTGGGAAAATGAAGACTGGCAGGATCGAGGGCTGCAGGAACTCCTGAGGGGAGCTCTGCAGGTGCATGTGAGAAGAGATGAAGAAAAAACAAGGGTAAAGCTAAAATTATGGTAGCTGTCATGAAAGAAGCAGGACAGATTAAAAGGAAGGACAGGACTACAAGATCCTCACCAACCCCCCCCCTACCATCCCAAGCACCACGTGAGAGGGGGGAGAGCCCCAGGCTGGGGGGGAATACCAGGAATGTGAGCCCTCGGGGTCAGAAAGGGGATGTTTCCATTGTGGCATTTCAAAAAGAGAAAGGGACTTTAGGATGTTTCAGGAAGAACAGCAGCAGGGCAGCCAGGGGCGCTTTTACCTGGGGCAGAAGCATCAGTCAGAGCCCTTAATAAAACTAAAAGTGGGACCCCAGCAGGAGGTTGTGGAATTTTTTGTGGCAGAGCACACTTGTGTTAGCCGAGCTGCCTTGGGATGTAGAGAGAGTAAAGATTCCATGAGGGTAACAGGGGCTAAAGGAGAAGGGTTCAAAGCCACTCTCATTGAAAATGTAAAAGCAGAAAATGAAGAGAGAATAGGGGCAGGGGATAGTAGTAGCATATTATCATAGTATCATAGTATCATCAGGGTTGGAAGAGACCTCACAGATCATCAAGTCCAACCCTTTACCACAGAGCTCAAGGCTAGACCATGGCACCAAGTGCCACGTCCAGTCCTGCCTTAAAGTGCCCCAGGGACGGCGACTCCACCACCTCCCCGGGCAGCCCATTCCAGTGTCCAATGACTCTCTCAGGGAAGAACTTTCTCCTCACCTCAAGCCTAAACCTCCCCTGGCGCAGCCTAAGGCTGTGTCCTCTCATTCTGGTGCTGGCCACCTGAGAGAAGAGAGCAACATCCTCCTGGCCACAACCACCCCTCAGGTAGTTGCAGACAGCAATAAGTTCACCCCTGAGCCTCCTCTTCTCCAGGCTAACCAATCCCAGCTCCCTCAGCCTCTCCTCATAGGGCTGTGCTCAAGGCCTCTCCCCAGCCTCATCGCCCTTCTATGAACACACTCAAGCATCTCAACGTCCCTTTTAAACTGGGGAGCCCAGAACTGAACACAGTACTCAAGGTGTGGTCTGACCAGTGCAGAGTACAGGGGCAGAATGACCTCCCTGCTCCTGCTGACCACACCATTCCTGATGCAGGCCAGGATGCCACTGGCTCTCTTGGCCACCTGGGCACACTGCTGGCTCATGTTCAGGCGGGTATCAATCAGCACCCCCAGATCCCTCTCTGTCTGGCTGCTCTCAGCCACTCTGACCCCAGCCTGTATCTCTGCATGGGGTTGTTGTAGCCAAAGTGCAGCACCCTGCACTTGGAGCTATTGAACCCCATCCCATTGGACTCTGCCCATCTGTCCAGGCGGTCAAGGTCCCGCTGCAGAGCCCTTCTGCCTTCCAACTCAGTCACATCTGCCCCCAGCTTGGTGTCATCTGCAAACTTGCTGATGACTGACTCCATGCCCTCATCCAGATCATCTATGAAGATGTTAAAGAGGATGGGGCCCAGCACAGATCCCTGAGGGACACCACTAGTGACAGCTGCCAGCTGGATGTGGCACCATTCACCACCACTCTCTCGGCTCAGCCCTCCAGCCAGTTCCTAACCCAGCACAGAGTGTTGCCATCCAAGCCATGGGCTGACAGCTTAGCCAGCAGTTTGCTGTGGGGGACAGTGTCAAAGGCCTTGCTGAAGTCCAGATAGACCACATCCACAGGCCTCCCCACAGCCACCAAGCGGGTCACCTGATCATAGAAGGAGATCAGGTTAGAAAGGCAGTATCTGCCCTTCCTAAACCCATGCTGGCTGGACCTGAGCCCTTTGGTGCGCTCTTATCACCCCCAAGCTAACCTGCTCCATCAGTTTCCCTGGCACTGAGGTCAGGCTGACAGGTCTGTAGTTCCCAGGTTCCTCCATCCAGCCCTTCTTGTGGATGGGGACCACGTTGGCCATTTTCCAGTTTGGTTGTCCCTGGTGCAGGAGGTAATTTGTTAGGCAGGGATTTTCAATTGCAGTTAGGGGCTGGGGTAGTTCCTAGAGAGGGACAAATGACAGCAGCCATCTTAAAATTAAATTTGGAAGATGAAGCAGAAATTCACCCAGAAGTGTGGGCAGAAGAGAACAATGTAGGGAGGCTGAATATTGAGCCCCTAAAAGTAGCCACAGAGCATCCAGAACTGCCAGTTAGACTAAAACAATACCCAATACCTAAGGAGGGTAGGGAGGGATCGAAGCCAGTCATAGATAAACTGATTAAAAATGGAGTTTTGGACTCCTGTCTGTCTCCTCACAATGCTCCTGTTATACCTGTAAAGAAAAGTGAGAGGACTTAGAGGCTGGCACAGGGTCTTAGAGAGGTTAATAAAAGAACTTGGACTCGATTTGCAATAGTATCAAATCCATACACACTCTTAATATCCCTCCTGATCATAAATGGTGCAGTGTTATTGACCTAAAAGATGCCTTTTGGGCTTGTCCCTTGGCTGAGGACAGTCGGGATAGTTTTGCATTTGAATGGGAAGATGCAGTGACCCACAGAAAACAACAGCTGAGGGGGACCAGGCTGCCTCAGGGATTCACTGAGTCTTCCAACTTGTTTGGACAGACCCTGGGAAAATCCTTGTTCTCCTTCCCCAGAGACAAGGGGAGGGCAGTGACACAATGTGTGGATGATCTCTGGATTGCAGGGACAAAGGAGAGCCATGTTGGGACTGCAGCAATCAATCCTTTGAACTGCTTGGGTGGGCTGGGATTAAGGATAGCAAAGGAAAAGGTGCAATCTGTAGCACCTGAAGTGAAGTATTGAGGACAGTGGTTATGTGTGGGGGAAATAGGAAAACAGAGCCTGAAAGAGTCCAGGGAATTATCTCAGAACAAGAGACAAGTTAGGAAACTCCCAGGGGTTTTAGGAGATTGTAGGCTGTGGATAAATGAATATAGTGAAAAGGTAACATTTTTATATGAGAAATGAACTGGGGAGGATGGAATTGAATGGGGTAAGGGAGACGATGAAGCTCTTAATGAAGTCAAAGAGTCCCTGATTTCGGCACCTGTACTGAGTCTCCCTTCTCTGGACCAACCATTTCACCTCTCTGTCAGTGTAGAAAGTGGAACAGCCTCTGGGGTGTTAACTCAAACCTGGTGGCACAAAAAGAAACCTGTGGCTTTTTGGTCCAAATGACTGGATCCAGCAGGGAAGGGGTGGCCAGGCTGTACACAAGCAGTGCCTGGGACTGCAATGCCAGTGGAAGAAAGTAGGAAACTGACCCTAGGAGGGAAATTGGAAGTGCACACTCCTCATGCCATTAACAATCTTTGAAATCAAAGAGGGGGACAATGGCCAACTGATGCTAGGGCTTTAACATGTGAAGCTGTTCTTACTGATGGGACAGACCTGGATTTCTCCACCAGCCTGTGTCTGAACCCTGCACAATTTCTGTATGGGGAACCAACAGATCCTCTCCAACACAACTGTTTAAATATGAGCAAGTATCAAAGCAAAGTTAGAGAGGATCTGCCAGAGCAGGAGTTACCTCCAGTCCTTACTAGATAGAGAGGGGAACAGAGTGACAAAGGATGAGGAAAAGGCAGAGGTGCTTAACACCTTCTTTGCCTCAATCTTCAGTAGTGGGACAGGTTGTCTCCAGGACAGCTGGACTCCTGAAGTCGTGGATGGAGGCAGGGACCAGTATAGTCCCTCTCTAATCCATGAGGAAGCAGTAAGGGACCTGCTGAGACATTTGGATCCTCACAAGTCCATGGGACCGGATGGGATCCACCCTAGGGTGCTGAGAGAGCTGGCAGCTGAGCTGGCCAAGCCACTCTCCATCATTTATCAGCAGTCCTGGCTCACTGGAGAGGTCCCTGAAGACTGGAAGCTGGCCAAGGTGATGCCCATTCACAAGAAGGGTTGTAAGGAGGAGCCAGAAAACTACAGACCTGTGAGCCTGACCTCAGTGCCTGGCAAGGTGATGGAACAGGTCACCTTGAGTGCCATCACAAAGCATCTACAGGATGGCCAAGGGATCAGACCCAGCCAACATGGGTTTAGGAAGGGCAGGTCCTGCCTCACCAACCTGATCTCCTTTTATGATCAGGTTACCTGCCTGGTGAATGTGGGGCAGGCTGTGGATGTAGTCTGCCTGGACTTCAGCAAAGCCTTTGACACTGCCTGCCACAAGAAGCTCCTGGCCAAGCTGGCAGCTCATGGTTTGGACAGATTCACTCTGTGCTGGGTCAAGAACTGGCTGGATGGCAGAGCCCAGAGAGTGGTGATGAATGGTGCCACATCCAGTTGGCAGCTGTCACTAGTGGTGTGCCCCAAGGATCAGTGCTGGGCCCAGTCCTGTTCCATATCTTTATTGATGACCTGGATGAGAGGATTGAGTCCAGCATTAGTAAGTTTGCAGATGACACCAAGCTGGGAGCAGGTGTTGATCTGTTGGAAGGTAGGAGAGCCCTGCAGAGGGACCTGGACAGGCTGGATGGGTGGGCAGAGGCCAATGGGATGAGATTTAACAAGGCCAAGTGCAGGGTTCTGCACTTTAGCCACAACAAGCCCAAGCAGCTACAGGCTGGGGACTGAGTGGCTGGAGAGCAGCCAGGAGGAAAGGGACCTGGGGGTACTGATAGATAGTAAGCTGAAGATGAGCCAGCAGTGTGCCCAGGTGGCCAAGAAAGCCAATGGCATCCTGGCCTGCATCAGGAACAGTGTGGCCAGTAGGACAAGGGAGGTTATTCTTCCCCTGTACTCAGTACTGGTTAGGCCACACCTTGAGTACTGTGTCCAGTTCTGGGCCCCTCAATTCAAGAAGGATGTTGAGGTGCTGGAACATGTCCAGAGAAGGGCAACAAAGCTGGTGAGGGGCCTGGAACACAAACCCTATGAGGAGAGGGTGAGGGAGCTGGGGTTGTTTAGCCTGGAGAAGAGGAGGCTCAGAGGTGATCTTATTACTGTCTACAACTACCTGAAGGGACATTGTAGCCAGGTGGGGGGTGGCCTCTTCTCCCAGGCAACCAGCAATAGAACAAGGGGACACAGTCTCAAGTTGTGCCAGGGTAGGTATAGGCTGGATGTTAGGAGGAAGTTGTTGGCAGAGAGAGTGATTGGCATTGGAATGGGCTGCCCAGGGAGGTGGTGGAGGCACCGTCCCTGGAGGTCCTCAAGAAAAGCCTGGATGAGGCACTTAGTGCCATGGTCTGGTTGACTGGATAGGGCTGGGGGATAGGTTGGACTGGATGATCTTGGAGGTCTCTTCCAACCTGGTTGATTCTATGATTCTATGAATGATGTTCAAAAACTTGTAGGAGACATTCAGTGGGTGTGCACATTGTGTGGTATCACGAATGGTGATATGGAATCACTCATCTGACTTTCAAGAACATCCTCACAGGTAAATGCAAAGAGATGCCCAGGAAGCAATCAGAAAAAAGCCTTGCAGATAATATCAGACGAAATACAGCACAGGTATCAGAAGGCTACCCCATGGCTTTTGATAATGAACTGCAGCAAAAGCTAGCAGCATCCCTATGCTCTCACCATGCAACGGGTTAAGGACATCACAAACCCTCTAAAAACCCTTGAATGGGTATTTTTACTGTATTGCCCACAGAAAGCTATTTTAACAGGTACAGAGATATTTGCTCAATTGATGGGTGCTAGGTTGGACTGGATGATCTTGGAGGTCTCTTCCAACCTGCTTGATTCTGTGATTCTATGATTCTACCGGAAGGGG
This sequence comes from Pogoniulus pusillus, assembly GCF_015220805.1. Lineage (NCBI taxonomy): Eukaryota > Metazoa > Chordata > Aves > Piciformes > Lybiidae > Pogoniulus > Pogoniulus pusillus. The sequence continues at coordinate 606,154 of NW_026974710.1, read as the reverse complement.
AACAATGTTTCGTTGATGGGTCAAGATGTGCTAATGGAAAGAGGCTGTCAGGATATGCTGTTTTGAATGGAAAACCCATGGAGGTAACTGATAGTGGTAAACTTCCCCTTCATGGCCAGCACAAACATGTGAACTGTAGGCACTAAATCAGGCATTGACACTTTCAGCTGGACAAGTGGGAACAATCCATGCAGATTGGAGATTGCCTTCAGGGTGGTCCCTACCTTGGGGAAGATATGGGAGGAAAGGGGTTTATTAAATTCAAAGGGTAAGAGTTTAGTTCATGAAGGGTTAATAAAGGAAACCTTGGGAAATTGAAGGCTTCCAGAGGAAACTGCAGTGGTAGGCAGAAAAGGACATCAGAAAGGGATCAGTGCAACCACACGTGGAAATAACTGAGCAGATACTGAAGCCAAACAAGCTGCTGGAGAAGGAACTGAGAAGGTGCTGCATATAAATAATTAGCAGAACCTCTGCCCAACCCTGGCTTCAGTGACAAAGGAAAGAAAGATCTGAGTGAAACTGGGGGAGCTGAAGATCAAGACAGCAAATGGCACCTGCCAGACGGCAGACAGTTAATACCTAAACCAAGAGGAAGGGAACCATTGGCACAGTTACATCAAAACACTCCCTGGGGCACCAGGGCATGATGTGATCATTTCCTAAGGCACTTTGGGTGTTGTGGCACCTTTGAAGCAGCCTGACAAATAACCAGCAGGTGGCTAACTTGCCAGAAGGTAAAGAAGACAGCAATGAGGCAAGCCCCCACAGGGGGCAGGTCCATATCACTGAGAGCCTTTCAGGCTGTCCAAGTGGATTTTAGTGAATTACCTCAAGCTGGGACCATGAAGCATCCTTTGGTAGTTGCAGACCATTTGACACATTGAGCCAGCAGTGTGCCCAGGTGGCCAAGAGAGCCAGTGGCATCCTGGCCTGCATCAGCAATGGTGTGGTCAGCAGGAGCAGGGAGGTCATTCTGCCCCTGTACTCTGCACTGGTTAGACCACACCTTGAGTCCTGTGTTCAGTTCTGGGCCCCCCAGTTTAGGAGGGACATTGAGATGCTTGAGCGTGTCCAGAGAAGGGCGACGAGGCTGGGGAGAGGCCTTGAGCACAGCCCTATGAGGAGAGGCTGAGGGAGCTGGGATTGGTTAGCCTGGAGAAGAGGAGGCTCAGGGGTGACCTTATTGCTGTCTACAACTACCTGAGGGGTGGTTGTGGCCAGGAGGAGGTTGCTCTCTTCTCTCAGGTGGCCAGCACCAGAACGAGAGGACACAGCCTCAGGCTGCACCAGGGGAGATTTAGGCTGGAGGTGAGGAGAAAGTTCTTCCCTGAGAGAGTCATTGGACACTGGAATGGGCTGCCCGAGGAGGTGGTGGAGTCGCCATCCCTGGAGCTGTTCAAGGCAGGACTGGACGTGGCACTTGGTGCCATGGTCTGGCCTTGAGCTCTGTGGTAAAGGGTTGGACTTGCTGATCTGTGAGGTCTCTTCCAACCCTGATGATACTGTGGTACTGTGATACTGTGATTGGGCGGAGGCTGTGCCGACTGCCGAGCAATAGTGAAGGTAGGAATGGGAACAGCATTGGGAAAGATCATCCCAAACAGGGCATTGTTACCAGGATTGACTCAGACAGGGGAACCCATTTTACCTCCAGAGTACTGCAACATGTGAATGAGTGTTTAGGAATAGGGTGGGAGCATCACACTCCCTGGCATCCCCAAAGCTCTGGATGAGTGGAGAGGATGAATCAGACTTTAAAGCAGAGATCAACAAAAGGAATGATTGAGACTCGCCTGCCATGGATTAAGTGCCTGCCTCTGGCCCTGCTCCCAGTTCAGACGCAGCCAGGATCCGATGTGGGGGTATCACCATGTGCAATGATGTTTGGATTGCCCTTCCAGGAGGCTGGTGGCAATATGGCTACATATGAATTTGGGGATGAAGTGGTTAATCACCCTCCGGGGCTGCATCACAGCCTATCCCAATGTCCAGACTTCAGGGGATCGCTGCCCGTGGACGTTGAAGCTGGAATCCTCCCAGCTTGAGGGGAAAGGATAAATCTTCCCAGCTTCTGGGGAAATAGGTTTCTGACCTTGTTCTCCTTGGTGAAGATGTGATCTCTGCCTTTGGTGCTGCTGGCTCCTCCAGATGCGTTGTCCAGGAATTCTCAGCTGGCAGGATCCCAGGAGCAGGAGAAGAATATCATGCTGTCTCTGGCACGGTTCTTCATGGCTAGCAGGCTCTGTGTGTGTGCAGACAATACAGAGTCTGCTTCCTGGTTATCTCAGTGGCAATGGTGCTTACCAGGCAATGATAGGCAGCAGGCATGCAGGATGTGCGCAGCTGCTGGGAGTCTGAGCTCTGTAGGTAAATGCAAGCAATGCAGGATCTGGTCCTGATAACAGGATAGCATGCAGATGTGCACAGCTGTCTTAGGAGACTAAAGCCTAATTGGCTTTCCCAACGTGGGGCTAGATCTACTTGAGTGACTGTTCATTAACTCTGGGAATTAAGATGAAGCTAATTAGGCAGCTATTGTACTTGTGTGGGGCATTACTCTGGTCTGGTTTTGTTTTCTTGGCATTTAGTTGGATAAAGGCTCAACTTGTTGCTTATTTCATTGATTTAGCTTATAAGAAGGCTAAAGCTAAGCTCTCAAGCATGTTCTGGAGCTGGGGTGATTTTATTCTTGGTTATGCTGGTTTTAGTGTCACTGAGAATATTACTAGTGTTATTACAAGAGCTTTTGTCAATAATGTTACGATCAATCGAGGTTCTGCTTTACCCACAACTTTGATGAGAATGATTCAGCCTAAGACTGGGATTCCAGATGTTTGCCTGGCAAATTGCTCGTGCAAAACTGTTCTAATTCTCTCAGTTTTTAATGTATGTCTCATGATTTTAATATTCATATTAATTTTGGCTTTGATAACCCAACGAGCACGAATGGGGAATCTTGACCGACCTGGTCTGGTGGAGGTGATCACCAACTGGCCAGAAGGCACAGACTGTTCCAAACCTCCAGAGGAGAAATTAACTTGTGCTGAATAAGCTCCTCCCTATGGTGATCTCTCTGATCAGGAAAAGAACTATGCTTTGTTCACAGATGGTTCCTGTTGTCTAGTTGGGAACAAGTGAAGATGGAAGTCAGCAGTTTGGAGTCCAACCAGGAGAGTTACCGAAGCGAGAGATGGAGAAGGAGAATCCAGTCAGTTCGCTGAGGTAAAAGCTGTTCAACTTGCTCTTGATGTGGCTGAACGTGAGAATTGGCCTATCCTTTACCTCTACACCGACTCGTGGATGGTAGCCAATGCTCTATGGGGTTGGCTAAAGGACTGGAAGAAGCATGGTTGGCAGAGGAAAGGAAAGCCTATTTGGTGTGCTGATCTATGGCAGGACATTGATGCACGGCTGGAGAAAATTCCAGTGAAGGTGCGGCACGTAGATGCACACATGCCTAAGAGCAGAGCTACTGAGGAACATCAACATAACCAGAAGGCAGACCAAGCTGCTAAGATTGCTCAAGTTGATACCAACTCTGATCTTGACATTGACCTTGATTGGAAACACCGAGGTGAGCTGTTCTTAGCTCGGTGGGCCCATGACTCATCTGGACATCAAGGCAGAGATGGAACATACCGATGGGCTCGTGATAGGTCAATTGACTTGTCCATGGATGCTATCACCCAAGTCATCTATGACTGTGACATTTGTGCTGCTATTAAGCAGGCTAAGCGAATCAAGCCCTTATGGTATGGTGAGAGATGGTCAAAGTACAAGTATGGTGAAGCCTGGCAGATTGACTACATCACTTTACCTCCATCTCGTTCTGGCAAGCAGTATGTGCTAACGATGGTAGAGGCCAGCACCGGATGGCTGGAAACCTATCCAGTTCCACATGCTACTGCACGTAACACCATTGTTGGTTTGGAGAGACAGATCATGTGGAGACATGGAACTCCAGAGAGAATCGAGTCAGACAATGGCACTCATTTCAAGAACAATCTTGTGACAAACTGGGCCAAAGAGCATGGTGTTGAATGGATCTATCACATACCCTACTATGCACCAGCTTCAGGGAAGATTGAGCACTACAATGGTTTGCTGAAAACCACCCTAAAAGCCATGGGGGGTGGAACTCTGAAAAACTGGGACAAACATTTAGCACAAGCTACCTGGTTGGTAAATAGTAGAGGTTCAGTAAACAGAGCAGGACCTGCACAATCAGACTTGGTCCAAACAGTAGACGGTGATAAAGTTCCTGTTGTAGGTGAGAAGAATCTGTTAGGGAAAACTGTTTGGGTATTTTCTCCTTCGGGCGAAGGGAAACCTGTCCGAGGGGTGGTTTCTGCTGAAGGTCCTGGTCATACCTACTGGGTAATGCAGGAGAATGGTGAAATCCAGTGTATTCCACAGAGAAATTTAACCTTAGCTGAGAGAGTTTAAATTCAAGCTGTTAGGAGTTGTCTGTTCTAGGTAACATCGGCGCCCAACACTGAGAGAATCTACGATAGAATCTACAGTACGTGAGCACGAACCCAACATCACCTGGGAGTCCCTGTTCTGAGCTTTTGAATCACCTACATCTGATTGAAGTGTGAACTGAACTTGTATATATTGTTTTAGTGTAAATATTGGTTTAGATTAGAATGGATAATTCTGAGCGATACTTTGAGCGAAGCAGACAAGGGGTGGATTGTGCTAGTTAGAAGCAAGCTGGAATGTTTTGGTAAAAGAACTAGATAATGGGCAGTGAAATGAAAACAATTGTGTCTCCTTCGCTCACAGTCACGCTGAGAACTCTGGGAAGAAGAAGTAAACATTCTCCATTTTGTTTCTTTCTTCTGCCTTTGCCTTCAGACCTGGTCACATCTCATTAACCCTGCTCCCACTAACCTTGCTCCCTAACCTCTTGGCTGCACCTCTCTTCTTCCTGAGAACTGGGGTAAGGTTGAGAGGGCAAGGGGAGGTGTTGGGGTGGTTTGAGAGCCCCTCCTGGGGACTCAGATTTCTGGGAGGGGAGTTGTGCTTTTGTAGTGTTTATCCTTTGTATATTTCTGTATCTAACTGTATATATTGTAAATAGCTGCTTGTATATTTGCTGCTGTAAAATAAATAGCTTCATTTATATTCCCAGAGGCCATCTGAGTTAGCTGGGGCAAATCCAAAAGTGTGTGTGTGGGGGGGGCGGGTAAGAGCCCAAACCATCACATATGTGCAGGCTTAAATGAGCTCTGCAAGAAAGGTACGCAGACAGGTGAGCTGCAAATAGGTCAAAGCATGAGGTCTGGGCCTCTGAGCATCAGAGCTATGCAATGGCATCCGAGCCTGGGGGTCTGAGCGGCTGAGCTATCAAGGTAGCATCTGAGCAGCTGAGCTACAAGTGAGAGTCAGAGCTGCTGAGCCATGCAGGATCTGTGCCTGAGGGCCTGAGCGGCTGAGCCATGCATGTGGGAGTCAGAGCACTTGTTTACCTGTGCTCCCCTATTTATTGAATGTGGGCCGAGATTAATGGCTCCTTTGGCCACTAGAATGACCAATCAGGTTGGCAGTTAGCCAAACCTTACCATAATGGGCAAATGCTACTTGCCTGGACTTTCCCAAATATGGGAATCACGTGGACTTACCCAGGGGAGACGTGTGGGGCTGTTTACAAACAGGGGGCCTGGCAGAAAACATGTCCAGGCAAGTCAAGGCATAAATAAGCCTCTTTTTGGGCCTACAGGCCCTCCATGACAGGGACATGCAGGGGGAGTATGCAGGGATGGGATTGTGTGAAATGGGGAACATGGAGACCCCAACCTGACCAGTTGGCTCTACTGAGTCGTGAAGTTGCTCCTCCTCATTGTACTGGGACTCGATGTAATCCAGTGAACTTGACTATGCTGGGAGCAGACAAATGGAATGTTAGATGGTTGTTAAACTTTTCCTCTCTTAACTCCCCAGGGCAGTGAAGTTCTTGATTTGGCTCTGCTTTGCCTTCCCTCTCTCTCCATCTGATTCCTTTCCTTTGGGGAAGAAGGGTGTCACAGAGGGGCATTCTGCCGCCTACGCTGGTTTTGGCGGAGGGGAGAAATTAATTGGTGTGAGATAATGTTGTATAAAAAATATATTTATTAAACTCAATATTCTGAACTCTGCCACTCCCAACCACTGCATATTAATATTAAAAGGGTTCTACGTGGTCATGAAAACATTCTAGGAGTAATATCCAACCATAACTTATTCATAACCAGCAAACAGTTCAAACTATACACAGAGAGAGGATTTTCCCCCGCAGCTTACTGCCGCTTGGGGTCTATATGCTATTCACCCAGCAGAGTGGGCTGGAAACTCTTTCTGCTCTATGGCAGAGACAACAGATATTACAGAGGTATTAAAGCATTTACCTACAAGCTCTGATTAATTATCAATCACCCTCCGGGGCTACGTCACAGCCTATGCAAGTGTCCAAACTTCAGGGGAGTCTTTGCCCGTGGACTTTGAGGCTGGAATCCTCCTGGCTTCTGGGGAAATGACTGTCTCTGACCTTATGCTACTGGTGTCTTCTGGATGCTCTGTCCAGGGATTCTTGGGCAGGACCTCAGGTGCAGAGGCAGGATGTGGTGTTGTCTCAGCACGATGTGATGCTGGCTAGCAGGCCGGTCACATGCAGACAGTTGGAGTCTGCTCCTGGTTAATCAGCGGCAGGGGCAGGCTTACCAGGCAGTGATAAGGCAGTGGGCATGCAAGGTGTGCACAGCTGCTCAGAGTCCATGGGCTCCACATACATATAGGCAGGCAGAAGTGAGCTTGATAATAGAATCATAGAATCAACCAGGTTGGAAGAGACCTCCAAGATCATCCAGTCCAACCTATCCCCCAGCCCTATCCAGTCAACCAGACCATGGCACTAAGTGCCTCATCCAGGCTATTCTTGAACACCTCCAGGGACGGTGCCTCCACCACCTCCCTGGGCAGCCCATTCCAATGCCAATCACTCTCTCTGGGAAGAACTTCCTTCTATACTTCCCCTGGCACAACTCCTCCTTCCAGCCTATACTTCCCCCAGCACAACTTGAGACTGTGTCCCCTTGTTCTATTGCTGGTTGCCTGGGAGAAGAGGCCAACCCCCACCTGCCTACAGTGTCCCTTCAGGTAGTTGTAGACAGCTCTGCTAGTGAGTACTCAGGCAGGCAAGCAATGTGGTAGTCTGAGCAATCAGGAGAGTCCAAGCTATGCAGGGGGAGTCTGAGCACATTGTTTACCTGTGTGCCCCCATTTATTGAAGGTGGGCCAAGATTAATGGTCCCTTGGCCACTAGAACGACCAATCAGGTTGGCAGTCAGCCAAACCTTACCATAATAGGCAAAAGCCACAGGCCTACATTGTCCAAATATGGTGATCACATGGGCCTAGCACTAGGCAGGCATGAGCTGGGCGTGTGGGGCTTACACAAGATGTTTACAAACAGGGGTCTTGGGCACCAGGTCTGTTGTGCTCCTTTTATCCATTTAATGTGTTTACCTCGGGTTTGGGCAGAAAGACATGTCCTGGCAGGGCAAGGCATAAATAAGCCTATTTTCAGGCCTACAGGCCCTCCACAACAAAGGGGGAGGGGGGGAAGGGCATCCCAGACACTGTGATTGGTTCTACCAACTGTATCTGAGCCTCTGGGGAATTTAAACTAGAACCCAGACACCAGGTCTGCATGCTCAGCTCTGCCTGTCTAGGGCTCTGTGCCCAGCTCTGTCTCTCCAGGGCTCTCTGGATGCCCTCACAGCCTTCATCTGTCTCAGACAAGACTCCCAGCTTGGTGTCAGCAGCAAACCTGCTGAGCAGCCTCTGACTGTCTCTGTCTGTCTCTGCCCTCAGCAATGGCACTGATGCAGTTATCAACCTCCTCATTCCCTGCCTGTATAACCACCAAGGGGCAGCAAGCAGAGAGCTGCACTACAGCAGGCAGCCTTCTGGTACCAGCCCTGCCCCGCGCCCCAGGACAGCAGCAGCCTGCCCTGTGGGAGGTGTCTGCAGGCATAGGGACCCCTCTGTTCCCTTCAGGAGGGAACCACCAAGAGCAATCACCCTCCTCTTCTTCTTTTGGGTGCAGGTTCTGATGCCAGGGGGCAGCTGATTTACTTCACACCTCCCCCCCAGGTAGTGATGGAGGAGGTGATGGAGACAGTGATGTTTCTGCCCCCTCCAATCCCACCTCCTCTTCACCCACCTCCCCTTCAGCCTCTAGTGCCCAATATCTGCTGTGCAAGGGCAGCTGATGGCGGAGGGGGTCGGAAGAGGTTTCCCTTGCCCCTTCTGGTAGGCAGCTGTGTCCACTACCCCTTGTTCCTTGGGTCACCTCCCTCTGCTGAGGGGGGCTGCAGAGCCTGCTGCCATAGGCCCAACTCCCTTCCACATCCCCTTCCAGCCCTAACCCTTTCCACTTCCCCCTTCAGCTCAGCCACCAGGCTCAGCAGAGCATTGATCTGCTCACACCCAGTGCAGCCATGGCCTCTGCCACCCTCCACTCCCAGTGCCAGGCTCCAACCATTCCAGGCTGCAGCTGTCCAGAGCTGCTCCTTTGCCATCCTGCCCGGAGTAGGCATCACCCAGTCCTCTGCCAGCAGTCCTGGGGGTGCTAATGTGGGAGTTGGGCTCAGCCCCCAGCTGCTGGCAGGCGCAGGAGCTCCCTGCTGCCATCCTAGCAGGGCTGCAGAGGCCCAAGGCAGGCAGCTGGGCACAGGCTGGGCCCCAGGGGGACAAGGCAGAGTATGGCTGGCAGAGGCCCCAGGCTGGCTCCAGGGGCTTTGTGTGTGCCAGGTGGAGCTGAAGCTGCTGAGAGCAGGCAGGAGAAGGTCTCAGGGACACGACTGGGCACCTCCTGCTTCTCCAGCCCCAGGGGCTGCAGGGGCTTGCTGGGCAGAGGTGCCCACACTTGGCAGGTGGCAGCCTCTGCCTGCCCTGGGGCACGGAGCTGTGCCCTGCTCTCTGCAGGTGTCTCTGTGCCCCCAAGCTGGGCTCTGCCTTTGTCCCTGCCCTCAGCAAGCCCCAGCCCTGTGCCCAGTGTGCCCAGCTTGCCCTCAGCACCCCAGTGAGCCTCTGGTCCTTTGGGGTGCCAGGGGGTACCTGAGGGTGCCAGGGAGGCACTTGGAGGTCTCAGGCTGCTGTTGTGGCTTTGCTGGGGGCATTTTGGGCTGGGCCTTGGCTCCTCCTGCTTGTGCCAGGGTCCAGCGTGGGCTGCCTGGAGGTGCACAGGGGGTCAGGTGAGGCTGTTTGGGGGTTCAGGGCTTTAGCCCCCCCCCAGTGCCAGTGCCTGCAGCTGGCAGTGCTGGGCCAGCAGCCAGGGGTGCTCCTGCCTGAGCCCCTGGGCCTGGCCCCACAGTGCCTGCTCCTCGTACTGGGCCTTCTGCAGAGCTGTGCAGAGAGGTTCCGGAGGTGTCAGAACCCCCCAGAGCCACAGCCCCCCCCGAGCCCCACAGCCTCCGCCCTGGGCAGCCTGAGCCCAGGGCTCCCTCCCGCCCCTCCGGCGCCGAGCGCAAGGGGGCGCAGGTGCGGCAAGGCCCCGCCCAGAGCTGGCAGCCAGAGCCAATGGGAGGCGTGGGCAGAGCGGCCCCGCCCCCAAGGGCGCTGTGGGCTCCGGCCCCAGGGGCGTGAGCGCCATTTTGGCTGGTGCTGGGCAGCGTCGTGGGAGCGCTGGAGCAGAGGCTGTGGTGTGCGCGGGCAGCGCTGCGGTGAGAGAGCTGCGGGAGCGTGAGGGGTGGCGGGGGAGAGGAGCCGGGAGGGGCTGCGGGGCCTGGGGGAGCCGAGAGCGGCACCGGGAGGGGCTGCGGGGCCTGGGGGAGCCGAGAGCGGCACCGGGAGGGGCTGCGGGGCCTGGGGGAGCCGAGAGTGGCACCGGGAGGGGCTGCGGGGCCTGGGGGAGCCGAGAGTGGCACCGGGAGGGGCTGCGGGGCCTGGGGGAGCCGAGAGTGGCACCGGGAGGGGCTGCGGGGCCTGGGGGAGCCGAGAGCGGCACCGGGAGGGGCAGAGTCAGAGCTGGGTCAGAGCTGCTGAGGATCTCTCCGCAGGGAGGTTGTGGCGAGAGCTGTGCGGAGGTTCTGTGGAGCTGTGGGGAGTTGGTGCGAGGCTGTGAGGAGCTGGGGAGAGCTTTTGGCGCTTTGTGTTGCGGCTGTGTGCGGGGCTGAGGAGGCGCAGAGTGGTGCGAGTGTGTGTGAGGCTCCGGGCGAGAGGTTTGGGTGCGTGGTGAGGGGGTTTGGGCAGTGGCAGGGGCTTGGAAGGGCTTGTGCTGAGGGTTTGGTCAGCTGCAGGCGTTGGCAGCAGCTGGTGAGGCTTTGTGAGGCAGTAGTGAGGCTCGGGAGGGGTTTGTGAAGGCTGCTGGAGAGTGGCAGAGGCAGAAGCTGTGTGAGAGCTGTGCACAATCAGTGTGCAGGAGTTGGGCAGGGCCTGGAGTGAGGCTTTGGAGGAGGTTTTGGTTCTTTCTGGTCACTTTCAATGACTTCTGAAGCTCTTCTGAACTTTTTCCTGATCTTTTTCAAAGATATTTTCATTATTTTGAGGCTTCTGAAACCCTTTTAAGATTTTTTTGTTTTGTGTTTTTTTTTTTCTAACATTTTTTAAAAAATATTTTTCTTATTTTCAAGCCTTTTTAATGTTTTTTTAAAAGATATTTTAAATCTTTCCAGGCAATTTTAATGATTTTTTGAAGCTCTTTTGTCCAGTTTCAGTCTTTTTTTAATGCCTTTTGCAGCTGTTGTGGTCATTTTCAGGCCTTTTTGGTGATGTTTGAAGAGATTTTGATGCTGTTGAAGTGGTTTGCACAAAGCAGTTTGAGTGCCATAAAACTGCTGAAAAGCTTCAAGCCTCAGAAGGAAGATTTTAAAGCCTCATTAGGTTGCTTTAGGAAGTCCTAAGGCATTTGGAGGTTTTGAATCAGTTTGTGAGGGTGTTTGAGAGCAGTACAGAGATGTTGATGCCTTTTAGGGCAGTTTGAGATCTCTCTGAGTGTGTTTGAAGAGTGCCAAACAGATGAATGAGCCTGGGGAGTCTCTCTTGAGCATTACTTTGTGTGACTTATTGAGAGTTGCTGAAGAGATTGGAATGAGATGTCAAGAATTGAGGATCAGCTCTGAAGGGATTTGTTGTGTTTTGAGGTAGTGTTGGGGGAGGTTTGAGAGGTTTGTGATGAGGTTTGAGAGGCCTGCAAGAGATTTAGAGAGATGTTGATGATTTTCCATGTAGTTTTAAGCCTGTTTCATCCTTTCTGACGGGTGTGGAAGGTCTAAGGAGACCCAGAAAGTCATTGAAGTCTCTACAGAAGGAGTTGGAAGAGTTGCAAAAAGGTTTTAATGACTTCTGGAGAGCTTTCTAAGCTGTTCTGGTAATTTTCAGGCCTGTTTGAAGAGTTTGTCAAAGGCAGAACTCAGGCAAGTGTCTGCAGTGCTGTTGAGAGAGTTGAATGCATCTTGAGGTGTATTTAGGAACTGGGATGAGTTTTGAAGGTCTTAATGAAGCTTTAGAGGCCTTTAGGAGTTGTGAAGAGCTGTGGCTCTGGCCAGCAGCTGAAGTTGAGCTCTTTGCTGCCTTCCACTGCCCCAGCCTGCTCCTTCCTGGTTCCTTTGCCGTTGCTCAGCTTGAACTGTGCAATTTGTGCCCTTTGGCTCCATTGCTGTAATGGTTTGGGCTGGAAGGGCCCTTAAATGTCACCCAGTTGCAACCCTCTGGCATGTGCAGGGCCACCTCCCAGCAGCCCAGATTGCTGAAGGCCTCATCCAGCCTGGTCTCGAACACCTCTAGGAAGGGGAACTCCCAACCTGCAGCCTGCTGCAGTGTCTTCCCAGGCTGATTGTAGGGAGTTTCTTCCTAGTGTCCAGTCTGGGTCTTCCCTCTTGCAGCCTCAATCCATTCTCCCTTATCCTAACACTCCAGGCCCTTGTGCAAAGTCCCTGCTCAGCTTTCTTGCAGGCCCTTTCAGGTCCTTTTCTTGCAGGTGAATCTGCTTTTGAAGGGATTGTTATGGGTTTCAGAAGTGGGCTGAGTGCAGCTGCCAAGTGCAGTCCTCCTGAGGCCAGGGAGTCCAGGAGGTGGCCCAGGAAGTGTCATCTGTGTTATTTCATTCCCATAATCCTGCATGCACTGCCCCTACAAAGTGGCTGCACTCTCAGTTTTCTTCTCCCTGACTCTCTCTGCTGGCAATGTGGACCTCACCTCTTCTGTGTGCAGGAGGTTTGCAAGCTGATTTTGGCCTTGACTGTGCTCATTTTCTGCTGCTTTGTTTTGTTATAGGGGAGGTAGAGAGGTATAGGTGAGGAGGAGGCATGGAGGCCTGGGGTTTGTTGTGGTTTGGAGGAGTTTTGGAGAGCTTTGTCCTGAGGAGGTGTTGGGAGAACTGTGTCTGAGGTGGAGTATGGAGAGGAAGCTTTGGGCTGGGGAGGTCTGTTGGAGAGTGGTGGCCAAGCTGCTGTTGTAGTGCTCTGTGCAGTTCCTGCTAAGAGTTGCCTTTGCACTGCCAATCCTTTCCAGCCTGGTGTGGAGAGTTTGTGTTTAGCTGCTTTGAGAGGGGCTGAGGAGTCTCTGTGTGCTCTTGCAGGCAGAAGTGGAGAGCTGAAAGGGTTTAGCTTTTGCCAAGCTGGTGGCACAGGAATCCCTAGCAATAAAAGCTGTCCTCTGCCTTGGGCTGCATCTCTGGAGTTGGTGTTTTTGGTGTGTGAAGCATGAGGGTTGTGGAGCTTGCTGCTGCTGTTGGAGTTGGTAGAATGAGAGCATAGTTTGGTGTGGCCAAAGGCTTGAAGCTGTCAGAGTGGAGCTGCTGGGTTGAGCAGTGCCAGACGAGCACTGAGGCCTGGCCTTGAGCATGAGAGCTGCAGAGCTGTTGAGCAGCTGCAGGGTGAGGGAGTGCAGCAGTGGCCTTGGCAGGCTCTTGCAGGGCTTCATCGTGCAGTTTGTGTTGGGTGCAGGACTTGCCCAGGTGGAATGGTGTTGGAAGGGGCACTCGGAGGTCATCTTGTGCTCACCCTGTGGCAGTGAGCAGGGCCAGGTGCAGCCAAAGCAGACTGCCCAGGAGCACATGAGCTGTGATGTGGACTGTGTGCAGGGCTGGAGCCTTCAGCAGCTCCCTGGGCAGGCTGTTGCAGAGTGTCAGCAGCCTCCTTGTGCAGAACTTGCTCCTGCTGTGCAGCCTCACTCTGCCCTGCTCCAGTTTTAATGCACTGCCTGATGTCCTATCCCCACAGGCCCTTCTGCAGAGTCCCTGCCCAGCCTACCTGTAGGTGCCCTCTCCAAGGAGAGCCCAGAGGTGGTTTTCTGCAGACTGAGCAGCCACAGCTCTCTCAGCCAGTCTTTGTAAAAGAGGTGCTGGTGAGTCAGAGCCAGCCCCCCCCCTGTGCTGGACTTTGTTTCCCCTGTCTGTGCCAGCCTGAGAAAGTTGTTGTTGTGCTCCAGAGTGTCTGAGGTGTGCAGGCAGAGGTCGTGGAGTGTTTTCTGAGCAGGCTGAGATCTTGTCCCCAGCGGAGAAGTCAAATGCTGTGTGCAGTGCCTGTGCTGGCTCTGCTGCAGTGGCTTTGTGCTGAGCTTTCCAATGCTGAGCATCTCTCTTCTGAGTCTTGCTGTGTGCAGCTGGGAGCTGAGGGCAGTTGAATGGAGGCAGGAGGGATGGTGCTGAGCACTGGGGCAAGAGGGAGCTGCTGCAAGCTGCTGAGGGCTGTGAGCTGCTCCATTCTGCTGTAATGGTAGCCACTGGTGTTGGAGAGAGCTTTGTGCTTGGAGTGTGCTCTGGTGGTGTGCATGAGTGCTGGGCTGTGGCTGTGCAAAGGGAGCTGCCAGATGCTTGTCCATCTGAGGCCTGTTGTTGTGGGTGTTGTGTGTCCTGTGTTTGATCCTGGAGTCATGGAATGGTTTGGCTTGGAGGGGACCTTAGGGAGATGTTCTAGTTGTGGGCAGGGAAACCTTGCACTGGATCAGGCTGCTTGAGGCCTCATGTGGCCTGGCCTTGGAGCCCTGGAGGGAGGGTGTCAGGCACATGTGGAGTGATTTGTGTCAGGAAGATGTGAATTGAGCTGGCAGCTGTGGGCAGGAGGAATATTGCCCTGTCTGCAGCAGGCTCTTTGTGCATGTTAGGCTGAGGCCAGCTGGGGATTTCCAGTGGTGTGTGTGGAGGCATTTGTGTGTTTGGATTTGATGTGCTTCCAGCTGAGGGAGCCTGCAGAGTGTTTTCTGGTGCAGTTCCCCTATAGAGCAGCAAGCAAGGCCCCAGGCAAAGCCCCAACAGGCTGTTAAAGCTGAGCCTGAGTGCATTTCCCTGCTGCAGCAGGCAGGAGGCAGCCATGTGCAGAGTGGGTGTCTGGGAGTTGTTAGGCTCCATCTCCTTAGGCAGAAAGATTTGCTGACAGCTTTCAGGCTGCTGTTCAGTTCCTCTCAAGGTTTCCTGACCAGAGAGAGACTGAGGTCAGGTGGAGCCTTTGCTGTTTGCCTGCAGGCTGATAGCTGTGCAGAGCTTTTGTCTCCTCTGCTGTCAGGAGCACTCTGCCCTGCTGCTCTTGGAGATGGAGGAATGCTTTGTGGAAGAAGAGAAGCATTGAGAGCAGGATGAGATGTCCAGAGTCTGTTTGTGGCTGAGGCCTTGCTTTTGATTTGAGTGGGGGCAGCCTGTCCTGAGTGGTTTTGTTGGGTAGAAGTCCCGAAGTTTCCTTGGAGGAGCTTGAGAAGCAGAGCAAGAAATTGCAGCTGTGCTCTTTGCTGCCTGCTGAGCTGTCAAAGGAAGGAAATGATTGGTGAAAGTGAGTGCAGCACTTGCAGTGGTGTGCAAGGCTGAGCAGTGGTGTGGGCAGCAGGGCCAGGGCAGGATTGTTCCCCTGTCCTGGGCCCTGGTGAGGCCACAGGGTGAATACTGGGGTGAGTTTTGGGGCAGTGAGTGGAAGAAGGTCATTGAGGACCTGGAGCAGGTGCAGAGAAGGGCAAGAAAGCTGTGGAAGGGTGTGGAGAAGAGGGCTGGGGAGGAGCAGCTGATGGAGATGAGGGTGTTGAGTGTGGAGGAGAGGAGGCTGAGGGGAGAGCTGATTGCCCTCAGAGAGGAGGTTGCATTGAGGTGAGGTTGGTCTCTTCTTGGCAGTGTCAGGTGATGGAAGGAGAGGAAATGGCCTGGACGTGTGGCAGGGGAGGCTTAAGTTGGAGATGAGGAAGAATTTCTTTGCAGCAAGAGTGGTGAGGGACTGGAACAGGGTGCCCAGGGAGGTGCTGGAGTCCCCATCCCTGGAGGTGTTGAGGGACAGATTGGATGAGGTCTTGAACATCTTGTTCTGGTAGAAGGTGTCCCTGGCCATGGCAGGGGGGTTGGTGCTGGCTGAGCTTTGGGGTCCCTTCCAGTTCAAACTATTCTTTGAATGCTTGGATCTGGACACTCAGCAGAACTTAGTGAAACTGTAAATAAGCAATTCTGTAAACCTGGGTGGGAGCTGGGGGGGGGCTAGGTTTGAGCTTGGCCCCTGCCATGAATTTAAAATTGGAACTTTTAGATTTGGATTGGAAGTTGCAGGGGAGTTGCTTTGTCCTGCAGCTGTGCCTCAGAGTTTGTGATGCTCAAGAGGCAGCTCTGAAGTAGCTGCTGCAGGAACTGAGCTGAATTGGAAGCCTGCAGTCCAGAAGGAAAAGCTCCTCCCTTGCACTAAGGCACTGGAATCAGCTCCCAAGAACAGTGGTGGATTCCCATGGGCTGGTGTGATGGTTTGGGTGTACCCAGCCCCCCTACACTTTAGAAGTCACCCAGACTAGACTCAGCTGGCTCTGGGAATATAAATGAAGCTATTTATTTACAGCTAGCACAATATACAAGCAGCTATTTACAGTATATACAGTTATAGACAGAAATAGACAAGGTAAAAAGTAATACAGAAACACAACTCCCCTCCCAGAAACCTGAGTCCCCAAGAGGGGCTCTCAACCACCTCTGCACCTTCCCCCTGCTCCTCTCAACCTTACCCCAGTCCTAAGGAAGAATAGAGGTTCAGCCAAGAGGTTAAGAAGCGAAGGTGAGGTTAGGGAGATACAGCTCAGTCAAAGCCCATCCCGAGAGTAAGTCAGAAATGGCAAGAGTGTTATCTAATGTTTACTTTCTTCTACAAGACTCTGAGGGGAGTAGACATCACCATTGTTTTCCTTTCACAGCCTATGATCTAGTTCTTCTCACCAAAACATTCTAGCCTGCTTCAAACTAGCACAATCCACCCCTGTCTACTTCACTCAGAGTATTGCTAAGAACTGATATAATCTAAATCGTTATTTACACTAATGAATATCACAAGTTCAGTTCACACTTCATTGCGGCTATCTCAGATGTAGGTGATTCAAAAGCTCAGAACAGTTTGTCTCCTCAGAGATGAGATGAGAAGAGGGACTCCCAGGTGACATTGGGTTCGTGCTCACATACTGTAGATTCTCTCATAGATTCTTTGTGTTGGACGCCGATGGTACCTAGAAGAGAAAACTCCTAACAGCTTGTATGATACACTCTGAATTAAACTCTCTCAGCTAAGGTTAGATTTCTTTGTGGCACACACTGGATTTCACCTTTCTCCTGCATTACCCAGTAGGTGTGACCAGGACCTTCAGCAGACACCACCCCTCGGACAGGTTTCCCTTCGCCCAAAGGTGAAAATACCCAAACAGTTTTCCCTAACAGATTCTTCTCACCTACAACAGGAACTTTATCTACTGCTTGGACCGAGTCTGATTGTGCAGGTCCTGCTCTGTTTACTGAACCTCTACTATTTACCAACCAGGTAGCTTGTGCTAAATGTTTGTCCCAGTTTTTCAGAGTTCCACCCCCCATGGCTTTTAGGGTGGTTTTCAGCAAACCGTTGTAGTGCTCAATCTTCCCTGAAGCTGGAGCACAGTAGGGTATGTGATAGATCCATTCAATGCCATGCTCTTTGGCCCAGTTTGTCACAAGATTGTTCTTGAAATGAGTGCCATTGTCTGACTCGATTCTCTCTGGAGTTCCATGTCTCCACATGATCTGTCTCTCCAAGCCAAGAATGGTGTTAGGTGCAGTAGCATGTGGAACTGGATAGGTTTGCAGCCATCCAGTGCTGGCCTCTACCATCGTTAGCACATACTGCTTGCCAGAACGAGATGGAGGTAAAGTGATGTAGTCAATCTGCCAGGCTTCTCCATACTTGTACTTTGACCATCTCTCACCATACCATAAGGGCTTGATTCGCTTAGCCTGCTTAATAGCAGCACAGATGTCACAGTCATAGATGACTTGGGTGATAGTGTCCATGGACAAGTCAATTGACCTATCACGTGCCCATCGGTATGTTCCATCTCTGCCTTGATGTCCAGATGAGTCATGGCCCCACCGAGCTAAGAACAGCTCACCTCGGTGTTTCCAATCAAGGTCAAGATCAGAGTTGGTATCAACTTGAGCAATCTTAGCAGCTTGGTCTGCCTGCTGGTTATGTTGATGTTCCTCAGTGGCTCTGCTCTTAGGCATGTGTACATCTACGTGCCGCACCTTCACTGGAATGCTCTCCAGCTGTGCATCAATGTCCTGCCATAGATCAGCACACCAAATAGGCTTTCCTTTCCTCTGCCAACCATGCTTCTTCCAGTCCTTTAGCCAACTCCATAGAGCATTGGCTACCATCCACGAGTCGGTGTAGAGGTAAAGGATAGGCCAATTCTCACGTTCAGCCACATCAAGAGCAAGCTGAACAGCTTTTACCTCAGCGAACTGACTGGATTCTCCTTCTCCATCTCTCACTTTGGTAACTCTCCTGGTTGGACTCCAGACTGCTGACTTCCATCTTCACTTGTTCCCAACAAGACGACAGGAACCATCTGTGAACAAAGCATAGTTCTTTTCCTGATCAGAGAGATCACCATAGGGAGGAGCTTCCTCAGCACGAGTTAATTTCTCCTCTGGAGGTTTGGTACAGTCTGTGCCTTCCGGCCAGTTGGTGATCACCTCCACCAGATCAGGTCGGTCAAGATTACCCATTCGTGCTCGTTGGGTTATCAAAGCCATCCATTTAGACCAGGTTGCATCTGTGACATGATGTGGTGATGAACCTTTGCCCTTGAACATCCAGTTAAGAACTGGCAGTCTAGGAGCTAAAAGCAATTGTGACTCAGTTCCACTCACTTCAGAAGCTGCTTTCACTCTTTCATAGGCTGCTAGTATTTCTTTCTTAGTTGGGGAGTAATTTGTCTCTGAACCTCTGTAGCTATGACCTCGGAAACCAAGAGGACGACCACGTGTCTCGTTTGGAGCTCTCTGCCAAAGACTCCAAGTCGGACATTGTCACTGGCAGCCGTGTACAGAATGTTCTTAATGTCTGGACCAGATCGCACAGGTCCCAAGCCCACTGCATGGACTACTTCTCGCTTGATCTGATCAAAGGCTGCTTGTTGTTCAGGTCCCCACTCGAAATTGTTTCTCTTACGAGTCACATCATGCAGAGGTTTGACAATCTGACTGAATCCAGGAATGTGTAGTCTCCAAAATCCCACTGCACCCAAGAAAGAGAGAGTCTCCTTCTTATTGGTGGGAACTGCCATGGTGGAGACTTTGTTGATCACATCCTGAGGAATGTAACAGCGACCATCCTGCCACCGCACTTCCAGAAACTGAATTTCTCTGGCAGGTCCTTTGACCTTGTCTCTCTTAATGGCAAAACCTGCTTGCAGCAGAATGTCAATGATTTTGTTACCTTTCTCGGAGACTTCCTCAGCAGTTTGGCCCCACACAATGATGTGGTCGATGTACTGGATGTGCTCTGGAGCTTTACCTTTCTCCAGTGCATTGTGGATGACTGAGTGACAGATGGTTGAGCTGTGCTTCCGCCCCTGAGGCAAGCGATTGAACTGGTACTGGATTCCTCTCCAGGTGAATGCAAACTGAGGCCTGCACTCCTTTGCTATGGGAATAGAGAAGAAAGCATTAGCAATGTCTATGGTTGCATACCATTTAGCCTCCTTCGATTCCAGCTCGTACTGGAGCTCCGGCATGTCCGGCACAGCTGTGCTCATGGGTGGAGTCACCTCGTTGAGGGCACGAAAATCAACTGTGAGTCTCCAATCACCATTAGCTTTGCACACAGGCCAGATGGGACTGTTGAAAGGTGAATGAGCTTTCTCGATGACAGCCTGACTCTCCAGTTGATGATTCAGCTGATGAATGGGCAACAAAGAGTCACAGTTAGTTCTGTACTGCCTGTGGTGAACAGTTTGAGTAGCAATTGGCACTTCCAGGTCCCCTATGTCATGATGTCCCACAACTGCAGATTCATCTGAAAGTTCAGGTCTAATGGACAATTTCAGTTTACCATCCTCAATCTCTACAGATGCTATACCAAAAGCCCATTTGTGACTCTTAGGATCTTTGAAACAGCCTTGTCTCAAAAAGTCAATTCCCAGAATGCAAGGCACGTCAGGACCAGTTACAATAGTATGTGTCTTCCACTCTTTACCAGTTAAACTGATCTCAGCCTGCAACTTGGTTAACTCTTGAGATCCACCAGTGATTCCAAAAACAGATATGGACTCTGTCCCTTTGCAATTGGATGGCAACAAAGTACACTGAGCTCCTGTGTTAACTACAGCCCTGTATTTCCGAACTCTTGAACTGCCAGGCCACCTAATGAATACGTTCCAATAGATTTGGTTCTCTCCACTATCCCTTTCCTCCTCCTGGCTGGAGGCAGGGCACCCCTAATGCTGAACATGGCATGTGTGGTGTACACAATGATTGGTGTTGTTGTGAGTGAAATTGCAATTGTTGGAATAATTGCAGTTGCTCTGGGGAGCTGAAGAAGTGACAGCTACTTTCCTGGCATTATTGCCTCTGTTTCTGCCACTCTGCAGTTCGCTGACTCTCTTTGACAGAGCTGAAATAGGTTGACCATCCCACTTGTTCATGTTCTCAACCTATTGGTCCCTCAGAAGTATCCACAGTGACGCACGTGATTGCTGCTGTCTCGGTGGAATTTGTCTCCTCCTGGGCTGGAATTGCCTTGCAGGAGGTGGGCGTCTGTTCCTGACTGCAGAGACATGCACCCATTCAGATGATGCAGGAACGGTATCCTTTACCAGATTGGAAATGTTTCTGAGATACTCCTTCAGTTCTTTCATGCCATCTTTAATACCTTCCTTGTTGCTGTCTTTGATGTCATTCTTTTTCATCTCTGCGGTCATAGTCTTTATAGCAGAGTCTGGGGCGGAATGTGCCAAGCTGTCCTCTTACCTGCCTGAGCTGGTCAGTGAATTCACCAGCAGTGAAAGATCTTCCATTATCACTCTTTGATAGAAACTTGCTAGCCAAGATATTAGCACAGAATGAAGAAGCAAGCTTATTAGCTTCTTCATGAGACCTGTTCCAAGAGGAATGTCATCAGGCTCATGTGTGCCATGATCTCCATAGAGCACTTCCTTCACAGCAAACTGCTTCAGAAGCTTAATTCCCTGCTCAATGGTGTTCCACTTCTTGGCTGCCCATGGCAGATCATCTCGGGAAGGATATCTCATAGCCACAGCCAACAGAAGGCGTGTCCACAAGCTAACCTTACCAAGAGACTTGCTAGGTATTTGTCCACTGCACTTGCCTTGGTGAGTGGTCCCAGCTGCTTGGCAGACTTGTCTCCTACCTGCAGGACATTGGCGCCAAAGCTATGGCATCTCACCAGCCAACTTAGGATTGGTTCACCTGATTCCCTCGAGTATTCCTTCCTAACTTCCCTGACCTCTCTGAGGGGATCGTTGGAATCCTGGATGTCATCCTTCTCCTCTTCCTCTTGTTGATCTGGTTGTCCCTGGCCTAGAAACAGAACTTTCATAAGAGCATTCTTAAACTCATTGGAACCATCCTCTTTCTTGGCAGCCAACCTCGCAGCACTTCTCTCGTCAGGGTACTGGGATCTGAGCATGTTCACCAAATCCTGAAGACTAAATGTCTCCTCTTCCTCCTCTTGCTCACCAGAGGTCCCCTCTCTTACGTCCTCTTTCGAATCACACTTTGTCTAATGTGTTTTTGCTTGGGCTTTGGCTGGCGCCAAAATGGCTTGAGCTGCCACAGACTTTGACGTGTCTACTGGAGGCTTTGAATCACTGGGGGTCTGGCCTGAGGTCTGTGAGTTCAGATCTGCCTTAGAGCTAACAGGGTTCTTGTTGTCTGCTGCCTGGGGATTCGAACTGGCTGAGTTAGTGTTACTAGTGTTATTAGTTGAAGGAACATCCTGGCTTTGAGTACTCACCTGTGTTCCTGGGAAGCCTGCCAATCCTGCCATGTTACCATTCCCACTAGGAACATTGGCAGCTTTCCCAGAATGTGGAGAGGGCGGTGGAGTGGCTATCACTTGCTGGGAAGGAGGTGGTGTTCCTCACTGTGCCCCTGAGTTATCTTTGTTTTGGCTTGGACAGTGTTTATGTGACACTGTCCCTTTCTCTTTCTTTTTAGCTTTCACAGGCACTGCATTTGAATTTTTCACACAGAATGTTAAAAGTATTATAAAATCAAAAATTATAAGACCTAGGATGACACACACCAGAAATGCCACAGACTGGCGTGACTAAAATTCTGAACAAGGGTCTGGCATTTCAGTTCTGGGTTGAATCACTCTGATTAGTGCCTGTGCTAGTTTGAATGTTTTGGTAAAAGAACTAGATAATGGGCAGTGAAATGAAAAACAATTGTGTCTCCTTCTCTCACAGTCACGCTGAGAATTCTGGGAAGAAGAAGTAAACATTCTCCATTTTGTTTCTCACTTCTGCCTTTGCCTTCAGACCTGGTCACATCTCATTAACCCTGCTCCCACTAACCTTGCTCCCTAACCTCTTGGCTGCACCTCTCTTCTTTCTGAGAACTGGGGTAAGGTTGAGAGGGCAAGGGGAGGTGTTGGGGTGGTTTTAGAGCCCCTCCTGGGGACTCAGGTTTCTGGGAGGGGAGTTGTGCTTCTGTATTGTTTATCCTTTGTATATTTCTGTATATAACTGTATATATTGTAAATAGCTGCCTGTATATTTGCTGCTGTAACATAAAAAGCTTCATTTATATTCCCAGAGGCTGTCTGAGTTAGCTGGGGCAAATCCAAAAGTGTGGGGGGGCAGGTAAGAGCCCAAACCATCACAGTGCCCTAGATAAGGCAGTAGTCTGATTGCTCATTAATGCAGTAGAAGTAGGCAAGAACCCCTGTAATATTACTAGTAGAATTTTCAGTGACATTAAAACCAGCATGCCCAAGAATGAGATCACCCCAATTCCAGAGAATGGTTTTGAGTTTAGCTATGACCTTCTTAAAAATTACATTAAACAAGAAACAACCAATGTGGGCTTTGATCCAATTATACACAAGACAAGAGAAAACAGGCCACACAATAGCCCCCACTAAGTAAAACAGCTGCTCCATTAGCTTCATTCTGATCCCAGAAGTAATTAATAATCACTCAAAATGAATTTGCCCCTCGTTGGTGTGCCAAATAAAAAAATATGTGATGGTTTGGGTGTTCCCTGCCCCTCCCCCCCCACTTTAGAAATCACCCAGACTAGACTCAGCTGGCTCTGGAAATATGAATGAAGCTATTTATTCACAGCAGCACAATATACAAGCAGCTATTTACAGCATATACAGTTATGGACAGAAATATACAATGTAAAAGGTAATACAGAAACACAACTCCCCTCCCAGAAACCTCAGTTCCCACGAGGGGCTCTCAACCACCCCTGCAGCTTCCCCCAGCCCCTCTGAACCTTACCCCAGTCCCAAGGAAGAATAGAGGTTTGGCCAAGAGGTTAAGAAGCAAAGGTGGGTTAGTCCAAATGAAGGGTGAGGTTAGAGAGTAAGATGTTGCTCAGCCAGCAGCCCAAGTGAGAGTGAGTGAAAATGGCGGGAGTGTTATCTCATGTTTTCATTTCTCCTTCCCAAACTCCTCAGTGAGACTCTGAGTGAAGTAGACATCACCACTTTTTTTTTTCATTTCACAGCCTGTAGTCTAGTTTTTCTCACCAAAACATTCTACCCTACTTCAAACTAGCACACCATCCAATTTCAACCTGCTCTGCTCTGCTTTGCAGCCATTGTCCTCCTGCTGTCCCTGCAGACCTTTGGGAGCAGTCTCTGTGCCTTCATTTAGCCTCTTCAGGCCCTGGAAGATCACTCTTAGGTCTGCCTGGAGCCTTTTCTTCTCCAGGCTGAACACCCTCAGCTCCCTCAGCCTGTCCTCAGAGCTGAGCTGTTCCAGGGCCCTGATCATTCTCGTGGTCTCCTCTGGACCCTGTCAGTCAGGTCCCTGTCCTTACTGTGTTGAGGGCTCCAGGGCTGGATGCAGCAGTGCAGGTGAGCTGTCAGCAGGGCAGTGTCAGAATCTGCTCTCTCCATCTGCTGTTGGTGCAGCCCAGGCTGCCATTGGCCTTGTGTGCTGCAGGCTGACACTGCCTGCTCATGTCCAGCTCCTTGTCCCCCAGCACCCCGAAGTCCTTTTCCTCAGGCCTGCTTCCTGTTGGCTCCTCCCCCAGCTTGTGCTGATTGTGAGGCTTGTTGCAGCCCAGGTGCAGGAGCCTGCACTTGCTCTTGTTGAAGCTCAGGAGGTTCCCCTGGGCCACCCCTGCAGCTTGCTCACTTGAACTCCTCCCACTTCTTTTCCTGGGTACCATTATCTAGGTCCCTCTGCTGGGCCATGCTGGGTGTGTGGATGAGCCTAGGACCTTGGTGGGGCCCTGGGGACTCTGATAGGGCACAAAGTGAGTTCAGATGGAGCAATGAATGGAGAGATGGAGGGTGAAGGCTGCAGGGGGAGAGAGGACTTAGTTCATAGAATCAACCAGAATCAACCAGGTTGGAAGAGACCTCCAAGCTCATCCAGTCCAACCTATCACCGAGCCCTAACCAATCAACTAGACCATGGCACTAAGTGCCTCATCCAGGCTTTTCTTGAACACCCCCAGGGACGGTGCCTCCAACACCTCCCTGGGCAGCCCATTCCAGTGCCAATCACTCTCTCTGTGAAGATCTTATTCCTAACATCCAGCCTAGACCTACCCTGGCACAACTTGAGACTGTGTTCCCTTGTTCTATTGCTGGTTGCCTGGGAGAAGAGGCCAACCCCCACCTGGCTACAATGCCCCTTCAGGTAGTTGTAGACAGTAATAAGATCACCCCTGAGCCTCCTCTTCTCCAGGCTAAACAGGCCCAGCTCCCTCAACCTCTCCTCATAGGATTTGTGCTCCAGGCCCCTCACCAGTTTTGTTGCCCTTCTCTGGACACGTTCCAGCACCTCAACATCCTTCTTGAATTGAGGGGCCCAGAACTGGACACAGTACTCAAGGTGTGGTCAGACCAGTGCTGAGTACAGGGAAAGAATAGCCTCCCTTGTCCTACTTGCCACACTCTTCCTGATGCAGGCCCGGATGCCATTGGCTTTCTTGGCCACCTGGGCACAGGCACACTGCTGGCTCATCTTCAGCAGCTGTGTGGCTCAGTCTGGCTTCTACCTGCAAGGGTGGAGGCAGCAACTGAGGCTGGAAGCACAAAGAGCCAAAGCCTGCCTGGGTCAGGACAGTCCCCTGACACCTCCTGGCATCCACCACTTCCCAAGCAGGCCCTTGGGGGTCCTACCCACACACCCCACCCCATACTCCGTGACGGGAGTCACCTGAGCTCTCACTCCCTCTGTCCCCTTTGATCAGTTCCTGTGTTAGGAGGAGACAGGGTCCCTCCCCACCCCTCATCTGTAACCCTTCCCCCTTGACCTGTTGCTGCTTCTTTCAGGCCTCCAGGTCCTCCTGGCCTTTAGTCTCAGGACCTTCCATTCTTGAGTGTTGTGAAGGGGTTTTGTCTGCGTTTGGGGGTAAGGTATGAGGCCAAATTTTGAAAGGTTTTAAATAATTTAATGATATATACAAAGAGAATTCCCCCCCCAAACTTATATACAATTAACCCACCCAAGTTCTTTGTATGTGGTTGTGAAATTATTTTACAAAATAGCTATTTACAGCAGGATTCAGGAATTTGGTAGAGGTTTGTAAAGGTTTTGGGTAGTCTTGTGGCATAAAGTGCCACTGCTCAAGTCACTGAAATTTCTTAGCTGCTCAAATCGAGATTGTTCACTTACTCACTAGTTGGAGTCACAGTCTCTGTGGTCCCAAATATGTGTAGCAAAAGCCACGTGTTTGATCCTTGTGGATCTAGATAGTTCAGTTTGGATATTGGGGTGTGCTGAGCACAGGCACGATTGGGCTGGGAACGGTGAACCGGAGCAGCGACGAGCTGGGAGCGCTGGCCGGCCGGGAGTGCCTTGGTCGATAGCCTACTGGCTCAGTGCCAAGTACTGTGGGATGGAGTCATACAGTGGTAGTGGCCCCAGGCCACGAAGAGGCTAGGAGAGGTGGGTGGAGGAAGGTGGCAGGAACACTGAATTTATGAGATGTGGGCCGAGATTGATGGTCCTTTGGCCACAATACTGTCCAATAAGCATCTGGCAGCAGGCCAAAACATGCCAAATAAGGTAGAGTCTGCAGGTCTGGTACCCCCAAATATGGAGAGAGCACAGGTGGGCCCACATGCTAAGTGTGTGAGCTTATGCAACCTGCTTACATCAACCATATAACCAGGGCAGGCTATAAGGTGCTGTCGTAGAACGCAGTTTCGCGGCAGAGTTAGGGGAAAATACGCGAGGCGTTGACTATTTTATCAGTGATTTATTGCAAAGAATGCGAATTCCCTCTTCCCGAAACTACACCACCACTGTGAATTCTTTTTGATTGAGATCAAAGTAACATTCCGAAAATGGCAAATTAAAGAGTCTATGATGTTTAAAGAGAGTTCTTTCGAGTCTCTGAGGTTTGAGTTAACAGTTCGTCAGCTACTCACAGTCTGTAGCTTGGCAGGGAGTCCCTTTCTCCCGATGAGGGTCCAGGCATGCAGGCTTTAGCCTCTGCGACTCGGGGTCCGCCCGAGGCGAGGCTAGATCGGCGAGCAGTTTGTTGTTGTTAAGTCCGGGGAAGGACAGGAGCGAGGGTGAGATCCAGGGCAAAAGAGCAAAAAGCCAAAAGGCAAAAGCCTCGATCCTGGCCTGTCCACCATTTTTATAATGTTCCAAAACAGGACTAGCCCACAATTCAGACCACTTTTACGTTGTTCACATACATTGGTAAAAAACAGTAAGCAATTTATACAATTGGATAACATTACCTAAACAAAGTAAAGACCACTCCTCAGGCCAGCCCACCTGCAGGTGCTGGGCAGGCCTAAGAAAGTCGTTTCTACTTAACCAAAACAATACCCTGTTGTCTGGAAAGCAAGGCCAAGTGAAAAGGAAACCTGGCCAGTGTTTACCTTTCACTTACTCTAGGGAGAAATCTTCCCATGGGACTGAAAGATTGTTTTGGTTTTTCGATGCTTCTGCTTGAATGTGAGGCACTAGAAACTACACAATATAGCAAAAGCTTAGAGAGCCTTTGCTATTCTCCATGACATACTCCACCCCCTGGCTCACATTAAGCCAAGAATCGAAAAAGCAAAAATGAAATACAACTTACATTTAACCCTTAACATAACTAATACATAAGCATAACTCTAATTCAAACTAACTTAATACTTATGCCCACCCCCCTGAATAAACAAAGCTTTATTGAATATTTACAAAGCAGAAAACCTGGTATATGCAAAAGCAGTTCAGAAGTCTGGGAGAATCCATTGTGCACTGATACGATGAGTCTTCCCACTTACATCAGTTGCTTCCCAAGCATACAACCCATTTGGTTTTGTCAGGGTCATAGGCACAACTCCAATTGAAGGCAAGTTTACCATTGCTGGTTGTCCCACCTGTAATTTGTGTAATGACTGTTGAGAGTGCTGAGATTTATCTGGTGGATGACTAACATTCTCCACTGGATTGTCAGGACAAAATGCCCTTATTTTAGGATTACCATAATTACCCCATCTGTTGTTCACAATGAAAACTGCGTATGGCAAGCGTTTATCCCAGTTACCTTTGGATACCATGGCATGTTTCTTAACCAGAGCATTTGTTCTCTCTACAATACCATTAGCTTGAGGATAATAGGGAGTATGGAACACCCATGTAATCCCTTCACCCTTAGCCCAGTCTTGTACAGAAGATGCTGTAAAGTGAGATCCATTATCACTTTGGATGTACTCTGGCATTGGTAAGACACTAAACCACTGCTTTAAGACCTCAATAGTTTGAGCTCCTGTGGCAGCACTAGTTGCTGTAGCCATGACTAATCCTGAAACCACCTCCACCCCCACCAGTATGTATTTCTTCCCGTGTGAGGGCTTTAAAGGACCCACATAGTCAACTTGCCATGTGCTCCATAACCTTTTGTCCTCTCTGATATGCTGTGCTGGAGCTAGATTGGGATGATTTGTTTTAAGCCTGATTCTGCACTGTGGACAAGATGAAATGAGTTCCTTACAGGTACTCATAGAAACTGGCCATCCTCTAGATCTACACTCGAAGTAAAGGTCTGCTTTTCCTGAATGACCTCTTTTAATATGAAGCCACTCAGCTAATCTCCACCATTCTCCTTTGTCCTCATCCACTATGTTGATCTTTGCCAGGAAATCAGCTTGATTATTCCAGGTGGTAGCTGGTGTTTGCTTTTTGGAATGCCCTTCTACCCAACCAACCTTGAGGGGTCTGGATCGGCCAATCTCTAATAGCCTTTTCCAGTCTTCGACTCTCCAGACTTCCGCACCTGATACCTTCCACTGATTCGCTTCCCACTGGCAAATCCACTCAGTGGCGCATTTGAACGTGGAATAAGAATCAGTGTAAATAGTTGTTGCTCCCTTCTCGGCTGCTATTATAAGAGCACGCAACTCCCCTACCTGTGCACTGCCATCACCTTCTTCAGTGATGGTCTGGCCTGTAGCAATCTCCAAGGCAGCGGCTTTGTAGTGCCACTTCGCCCCTACCCTCCGAGAGGATGCATCTGTGAACCACACTCCCGATTTGTCGGAGTCTGCAGTCATCTCAGGGGCTACCTGAATAGGAGAAGGCTTATATGGCTGACTAAGCAGAGCTTTATCAGGATTTATGGGTTGCTGAAGTTTGGATACCTTTGTAGGTCCCTCTTTCAGCGGCATCAGCTGTGAAATTCCCTCTAAGTAGGCATACCACTTTCTAACAGTAGCCTTTTGGGCAATTCCTTCTGGTGGAGGAGTTCCTTTAAGGATCGCTTTTAGCAGAGGAAATGGGCCTTGCACTACAACATCTTGTGCAGTACGAAGCTTTTCTGCTTCCTTAACAGCTCGAGTTAGGGAAAGAAGTCCCTTCTCCCAATCCGAGTACCGAATCTCGGCCTCCTTAAATGCTGTTGAGGAAAACAAGAGAGCTCTACTAGGACCATTGGGTCCTCTCTGGAAAATTCCACAGTATGAGGCATTCGTGGAGAAACCCCATTCAGCCCTCAGGGCATCTTTTGGGTGTAAGGGCCCCAACTTCTGATATGCCTTTAGTTCGGCCTTGAGAAACCTCAGGCTATCAGAATGTTCTGGAGTCCAATCCCAATGCTTGTTCTTCTTAAGCAAATCATACAGAGGACGGGCAATTACAGAGAAACCTGGAATATGTTTCCTCCAGTAACCCAGAGTACCCAACAACTGTTGTAACTCTTTTCTATTTTGGGGTATTTGGCCCTTTTCAATGCTCTGAAGAGTGTCGTCTGGCACAGACACTGCACCTGCTACCCACCATGATCCCAGGAATTTTACCTCTTGACTTGGACCTTGACACTTTTCCTTTGGAATGGTCAAACCCTGGTTAGTCAACAGTTCTCGGATATTCTCAGACACTGCACCAACTTGCTCCTTGTCATTCCCTCCCACCAAGATATCATCAATGTAATGGTACATCTTAATATCCTTAGGAAGTTGAACAGTGTCAAGCAAAGCTGCAAGTGCATTGTGTGCAATGGTTGCACTGTGTTTGTACCCTCGTGGAAGACGGTTGAATGTGTACTGAATACCTTGCCAGGTAAAAGCAAACTGCGGTTTGTCCTCTTCTCTCAATGGCACCATGAAGAACATGTCCTTCATGTCTAGAGTCGCCATCCAGGTGTGAGAAGCCGCTTGGATTGCTGTCACTGTGGATGAAAGACTAGGAACTGCTGCAGTAAGAGGAGGAGTGTTACTATTTAGTTTCCGGAAGTCTACTGTCAATCTCCATCGGCCATTCGATTTTCGGACTGGCCAAACAGGTGAATTGTAAGGAGAATGAGTTCTAGAGATAATCTGTCTCTTCTCAAGATCAGCTATCACTTCAGTGATACCTTGCTTAGCTGCAGCTGGCAATGGATACTGTGCAACACAAGTAATGTGTGACTTTGGCAATGGAGGAGCTGTTTGCAATAAGCGAACGCAAGTACGGACTAACCTTTGCCTCTTATTCCTCACCTCATAAGCACCAAAGCTCCATAATGTTCCGTCAGGAAGATGCCATCTTCTACCTGCTAGAACATCAAACCCAAGGATATTATGTTTACACGAAGCCAATGCTAACTCTACCAGGGTACTTCTTTTCTCCCCAGGTAGCCACAGCTGTGCTTTGGCTAAATAGCATGTTTCAGGTTGTCCTGTAACACCTGTTATGTTTACCTTTCTCCGGGATGGCAATATTCTCAGATGCTTTGCTAGTTGTGCATTTAGCACTGTAATTTGTGCACCTGTATCTATTAGGTATTTGACAGCAGCTCTAGTTGGTCCAGTAGGAATCATGACATAGGGTTCAGGTTTTTCAGACCATCGACATTCAGAAACAGAGCGATGAGTGTGGCCTGAATCATTCACCGCCACACCTAGTTTTTTGATTTGTTCTTATCTCCTTCCCGATCAGGAGAACCTGACTTGGTAGGAGACGTGTTTGCAGAGCCTTTCTTACGGTTCTGCTTCACCCTTCCGTCACCATTTCCTTTCAGTATCTGTTCTAACAGTCTTTTCATCTCAAACATGGTTTTACTTACAGTACTGAGCTCATTCTTCGCAGGATCACGCTCTGCCTGTTTCCTCTGAAACACATCACGAGGTTTCACTGCATACTTCTGCTCCTGCAGTGGGATTACACCCCTACCTTGAGAATTCGGTACCCAGATTACTCCAGATTCAGAGCGACGATTAAGCTCAGGGCTCCCCCTAGGACTTGATCGTGGGCTCGATCTTGGACTCTCATTAGGGTTACCAAATGTCCAGGCATGTCGTATCGTGTGGTGTTTTCCTCGTGATGCAGAGCTGCTCCTGCCTCCAGACTGCTTTTCCTTCTGAGAGACAGATTCTGGCACAGATAAAGGATCATGATAACCCATTTGTCTCCCTAGAGTGGCTAGTTCTATAAGCACTTCCCTCCACGTAGGATGATGTACTACACTTTGTGAACTTTGCCCTTCATTCTGTTGTATTGCATCCTCGATTTGTCTCCTTATCCTAATACCTTCAGCTTTTATGAAGCCAGGCATACCCCTTATCAGGGGTCCAAGCCTCTGTGGCTCTACTGGGGCATCCATGGCATGTGCATATAACCCCTTATGATTCACAGCTTGGATACAGGCAACCACAGTAAATGCTTCATTTAACTCAACAGGGGATCTGATCCAAAACTCTGTAGGCTCACCCCTGTCTAAAGCCTCATAAGCACTAGCCCAGTGAAAGATCCTAGCACTCAATGCAAGGTCTCCCTCAGAACCATCCCCAAGAAATACCTCAGATCCCCAGTTAGTTCTCCCCACCTCTTCACGAGATAAGATAATCCTTTCCGCCCCCCTTTGCACCACGCGATACACATACTCAATTATAGATTCATTAGGCATGTGGGAATAAGTTTCCCTAAGATCATCTATCTGTGTTGCTGTGTACAGTTTGATTTTCGTGGTTGTTGTTTTGCCTCCTTTCGGTCCTTGCGAAGTTTCAGACGCAAAGAGAGGATTCACGGAGTAAGTCTTCATTTTGTGGTGCACCTCCTCCACTTCCGTGTCGCTATCAATAGACGTAGCTGCAGGCTGCGACGCGGCATGGCGCTGCACAGGCGTGCCGCTCAGCGCTGACTGCTCGGGGCGTGGCGGTTGAGAAGATGGCGGTTGTTGTGGAAATGGTTGAGAAGATGGCGGCTGCGGCGGCGCTGCCGATGGTTGAGCTTGAGACGGCATCGGGACCGGCTGGAAAACTGGAACGAACTGAGATTGAGGAGACGGTTGTGCCGGGGAAAACGGCATTGTAGCCGCTGCCTGCGGGACTTGTGGCTGTGTCTGGGCTATCGGCTCCATTACTATTAGTAATGGCGCTGCCGGTGGCTGGGGTGCCGGCATCGGCGGAATCACCGGGACTTGAGCCGGCTGCGGCTGAGGCAAAGCGGCGGCTGGCTGGAGCAGCAACAAGGTAGGCTGTCTGGGCACCTCCCGCGGGCACGTCGCCAACCCATACTGTAAAGTCGTCTCTGCCTTGACTTGCGGCTGAGGCAGTAATGGGGCTTGTGATGGCAATAGGGGTGGTTGTGCCGCTGGTTGGGGATTCAGTGGCAAAGGAAGATGCCTTGCCGGCGACATTTTAAAGAAGTCGGGCTCGTGGGTAGGTGTACCGACACGAGAGACTTTAGGCGGAGAGCGCAAGAGTTGCGACTCTTGGGTCTGAGAGGGGGTAGTTACCGGCTCTTTCCGGCGAACCACGGGCTGCTGTGACTTCTCAGGACATATCGGAGTAAAAGTTGGCAAGCCTAGATAACCAGTTGACTCCCGAGTTCGGGTCGAGAGCTGAGGAGTTTCTGTCCGAGACCCAATACGCGATCGCGGCTGCGGTGTGTCCGCGTGGGAACTAACGATCGATTGCATTCGCGGAGTACTTGCCCGCGACATTCGGCTAAGCACTCTGTCTAACTTTTCCTCCACAATTTTTATCCTATCTTCAGCCACAGCAGGCTCTGCGCGAAAACCCAAATTTTGCCTGACCGCGTCTTTCAACATCGCCTCTCTCTCTCTCTCTGCAACGATTTAATTTCTTGCTGCGCCTCCTTCAAATGCAATTCTTTCCGGGCATTCTCTGCATTCAGCTTTTTGACCTCTGACTTCCAAACATCAACCTCATGTTTACAAGCCTCTATATCAACTTGAGACCTGAACACGCCAACACCCAGATCAAAAAAACTTTCTTTGTCAACTCCCTCGACATCTCCAAAAGCTTCGTAGAGAGACACGATTATATTAGCTGACCTAACATTAATCTGCTCTATAGGCTCATTCGCCGTTGCCGTCATAGCTTTCCTTAAATTTGCTGATTCAAACGCCGAAGCAAATCTAGCATACAGGGCGTCTGCGATATCTGGCAGTCTGGCATCTCCTGCTGCGGGAGAACTCCTTCCGAACTGAGCCATTTTTAAACTCGGCTGTTACTTCAGTTCCTCAATCCCACTTCTGACACCAAATCTGTCGTGGAACGCAGTTTCGCGGCAGAATTTATGGGGGAAATACGCGAGGCGTTGACTATTTTATCAGTGATTTATTGCAAAGAATGCGAATTCCCTCTTCCCGAAACTACACCACCACTGTGAATTCTTTTGATCGAGATCAAAGTAACATTTCCGAAAACGGCAAATTAAAGAGTCTATGATGTTTAAAGAGAGTTCTTTCGAGTCTCTGAGGTTTGAGTTAACAGTTCGTCAGCTACTCACAGTCTGTAGCTTGGCAGGGAGTCCCTTTCTCCCGATGAGGGTCCAGGCATGCAGGCTTTAGCCTCTGCGACTCGGGGTCCGCCCGAGGCGAGGCTAGATCGGCGAGCAGTTTGTTGTTGTTAAGTCCGGGGAAGGACAGGAGCGAGGGTGAGATCCAGGGCAAAAGAGCAAAAGGCAAAAAGCAAAAGGCAAAAAGCAAAAAGCCAAAAGGCAAAAGCCTCGATCCTGGCCTGTCCGCCATTTTTATAATGTTCCAAAACAGGACTAGCCCACAATTCAGACCACTTTTACGTTGTTCACATACATTGGTAAAAAACAGTAAGCAACTTATACAATTGGATAACATTACCTAAACAAAGTAAAGACCACTCCTCAGGCCAGCCCACCTGCAGGTGCTGGGCAGGCCTAAGAAAGTCGTTTCTACTTAACCAAAACAATACCCTGTTGTCTGGAAAGCAAGGCCAAGTGAAAAGGAAACCTGGCCAGTGTTTACCTTTCACTTACCCTAGGGAGAAATCTTCCCATGGGACTGAAA
The DNA here is from genome assembly GCF_015220805.1 of Pogoniulus pusillus. Taxonomy (NCBI): domain Eukaryota; kingdom Metazoa; phylum Chordata; class Aves; order Piciformes; family Lybiidae; genus Pogoniulus; species Pogoniulus pusillus. The sequence continues at coordinate 572,982 of NW_026974710.1, read as the reverse complement.
GATTGTTTTGGTTTTTCGATGCTTCTGCTTGAATGTGAGGCACTAGAAACTACACAATATAGCAAAAGCTTAGAGAGCCTTTGCTATTCTCCATGACAGGTGCCAGGCTCATTGTGCTCCTTTGTCCACTTGATTTGTTTTCCCCTGGTTTAGACAGAAAAACACCTTTCGGTGGGAAAACATGTCCAGGCAAGCATAGGCTTGTAAACAAGCCTGTTTAGGCCTATGTGGCCCTTCACCACATTGAGCTCCTGCTGTCAGCCCAGTTCTTTAGATGCTTCCTTGTGGGAGAATTCTCCCGCTAGCAGGACATGAGAACCTGTGCTGGGAAGTGTCCTTGGGCCTGCCTCTGGCTCAGGAAACCAAGTTGTAAACAGTGAGCAACCCACACACAGCTGCAGGGGGCTGAGCCTGCCAGCCCCCTGGGGCGAACACAGCTGCAGGGGGCTGAGCCTGCCAGCTCCCTGGGGCGGACATCGCAGGTTGTTTTGATACCGGGCAACCTGCCTGTACCTTACACATAACTCTGAGCCAGTCTGTACTGTCCACTTGTGCCAGCCCCTAACTGATTGTGCACACCTTTCCTGAGTAGTATATGAAGCATTGCACTGCCTTAATAAAATGTACTGCACTGCTAGCAGCTGAGTCGACTCGTCAGTACCCCAATCTCACTTCCACCAGCTTCCCGCGGTCGCACTTCCTTAGCCACAACATTTTCCACTCCACCCTTCCAACCCCAGCAGAGGTGGAGTGCCAGTGCTGCATCCTAGATGAACAACTTTTGGGCCACCAGTGTGGTTAGATAACGGTTCTCTGTTTATTTCCATGTTACAGTGAGTTCTATGCTTACTTGGAAGAGGCATGCACAGCTTACTTAGTTCAAGATTGGTACATGTGGAAAGTACAGATTGGCTGAAGGTGATGTGTGTGGTACAGATAGGTTAACTCTGCAATAACATCCTGTAGAATCAGCCCCCTGCAGCTGCATGTGGGGAGAGTTATCCACTGCCTCGTTCCCTGCCTCCAAGATGGATTCAAGGACACTTTGCAGTGCAGGTTGCTTGTTCTTGTCAGTTCATTTCCTGTTAGCAAGAAATCCTTCCACAATTCCCTCTTTTTCGTTTGAACAACCCAGGCTTGTTCTCCAACTTTACACAGGCTCTGTTCAACACAGGAGTAAATAATACAGCTACAAATCAATAATAATAAAACCAGAAAGAAAACGAACCTGTTAGAGCATTCGTTTGGCAAAGCTAACAACCGAAGCTCAGCTAACAATCCCAAAAGCTTTTTCTGCAAGTGGCAGCAAGTCATTTGTTCAAAAGATCAAACGGTCCAGATCATCATCACAGTCACAGGAGAGTGCATCTGTGCCACATCTTTGGGCTCTGTGTGGCAACTGATGTTGTAGATTCACAGATGTATCAGTTGTCCAGTAGTCTTTCTCAGACTCCCATTGTTCTGCACTCACTCTATAATTCTCAGGAGTCTTGATGTTTTCGCCACACTCCTTTGCTATGACCTGTGTCTGTCTGTTGTTCTTAAGAGCTACTAATTTCTGACTATGATACAAAGAACATGCCCTAGATGTTGCTTTCTGTTGGTCCTAGTTCCCCCAGTTCTCTTATTTGTTTAAAAAATTAAGGCAGTGTTTCTCATCTTTTTGCAGGGCCCTTGCAAAGAGACAACAAGCACATCGCCGTGTTTGCCAATAAGTGGGTGTGGCCCTTATAGCAGAAGCTGAACTGATCTCTGTTTTGCAGTTGCCCTTTCATTAAAACAGAAGAGCTGAAAACTCATGAAAATATCCAAATTCGTTAAGCGTGACCAAAGCCTTATGACCTGTACACAGACAACCATTGTGTCAGTACTCCTTTCAAGTTCTTGCCACAATGTCTGCCCTATGTGCAAGATTTCTGCTCACTGCAAGAAAACAGGCAGGTCATAATCGAGCTGCTTCCCATCAAAAAGCCTGTGCACATAAATGAACAAATGCACAAACAGATACAAAAACATACTCATCTCCTAGGCTAACAAATCCCTTGACCTTGTCTGTATGATTTAACGAGAAATTTCAATTTTTTCCTTGTTTTCTCCTTCCTCTCTTTCCTCTCTCCCTTCTCTCTCTTCCTCCCTTTTTCCTCCTTTTTTTTTTTTTTTTGTGGTTTTTACATGATCCTAGTGCTATCTAGATGTACAGAAAAAAACCCAAGAAAAAATATCCTACAATATCCTTACATCCTAAAATCCCACAATTGTCATATTACAAACTCTCAACTATATTATCTGTCAACTTAAAAATATACTGGCTGGAGGAAATTTGAGAAAAGGCAAAATTCAAGAAGATGATACCATAGTATTCTTAGAGTCAGCACAGAAGAATTAAGCGTTAACCTATACAGTTAAAAAACAATTTCTTGCCATAATATTCCACTATAATTGCTACCACTCACTGAACACAGTCTACTTCAATCACCTAAGTCTCACCATGCTGCTAAAATTATCCCAAAATAAAAATTCATTACAGTAAAAAATGTGGGACTGTCTCCTTTAAGAACTAAGCTGTGCTTCTGCAGAACCTGCAAGGAGATAAGGAGGGGGAGGGAGGTGGGGGGAATGGGCCCTGCTGAGCTCCAGCAGGTGGGGGGGAGGGGGTGGAGGCATTCCCAGCCCAGGCTGGTCTGTGTGCTGGGGGTGGAGGGGGGGTAACTGCGGGCGAATCCCATGGGGGATGCCATTCCCGTGGCTCCCAAGTAGCGCCCCTCTGCTTCCCCAGCACCTTGCTGTCCCTCAGGGTGAAATTCTCACCATGTCGACTATTTCCTGGTAGCTGTTTCTTCCTCTCTCCCTTATCATTCCTGTCCCGTACCTCAGCGTTAGATCTATAGCTTCACCAGATACAGATTTCTGATACTTACTGTAAAAACTTCTCCTGTTTCTGCTAACCTCTGTTTGTTGTAGGTCATCACACACTCAGAAGGCAGAATGCGAAGGTAAATAAAAACCAAGAGCTGAGCAATTTTAACAAGACTTAAGAGCTGTCCCATTGATGTGGTAATGTGGACACCTGTGCTTGGAAAAGCTTGCATGTGCAAGTAGCCAGTCACTCTGAAGCAGCTCAGGCTCTCACAGACCCTACTGCTTTCCCCAGTGCACCCACTCCCGCCCCTCCCACCCCATAAGCAGTACAGGAGATGCCGGTGGAAGCAAGGCAGAAGTCCTAGAGACTCCCGTCCCGGGCTGGATTCAGCCCCCTGCTTCTGGAGTCTTGTCAGGAAGCTCCATCAGCTGTGTGTCTCTTCTGCGGGGTGCGTTGTCTGGGGGGGCGGCTACGAGGTGTGGGGGATGGTAAGGGTGGATCCGGAACTGCTTTTCGTGAGGCTCTTGTCACTGGAGAAGGGGGTGATGTCTGGTTCCCTGTGTGCAGTCGTCTCTGCTTTCTCTTTTCCTCTGCTGTCTGTTCCTCTGTCTCTCTGGTGGTTTTCATTTCAAGAGTGAAAAATCTCCATCCTGTGTCGCACGCTGTCGGTGGGGGAGTGGAGGGGGCTGCATTTTCAGATGGCAAACTGGACCCTGGTGACTGTGCCTTAGCAGAGCCTGTGGGTGGGTTAGCAGCACTCAGTAAATCAGCTGCGGCACGCACGGAGGCAGTAGTTCTGAAAAGCTTTTCCAGCTGAGAAGGCTTTTGCTGGCTGAGTGCTTATTGGTGCCTGCCATTGCTAATCCCTGGTCAGGGTGTTACTGGTCATGCACGCGGCAGCTATAGCGACCTGCCAGTCAGCTTCCATGTCCCTTAAGGTATATACTATGTCTTGCCAGGCGGAATTGAGCCTTTGAGTGATTTTAAAGTCTTTACCATCAGTAACAACTCAGTCCCACAGTGTGTCTCCCACTTCTCTCCAGCTCCCTGGGCTAGAAATCATATGGATCTGCTTCATAAAGTCTCTCTCTTCTTATGTGATCAGCTCACGGAGCTTGGTCCTGGTGTAAGCCCTCTCGCAGAGAATATGCTTGCCAAAAACCACAGTGCTGCATCCCTTTCACAGCCTTACCTGTCTAGATCAATGGAGTACTTGGGCGTGGCTCCAGGTGTCCAGCTGCTGCCTCCTTTTCTGAAGCTCCCTACATGCTGGTGTCACCAGTGATGTTACTTTTGATTCGAAATGTCCACAGTGTTGTCAGCCTGTCCTGACCCTGGTCTGTTATTGCAGTCCTGCTCGCTGCCGGTCTGCATACCTCAGTCTTTCCTGATGCCTGTGTCGCTGTTCAGGCACCGTTTGCCGGTGTTGCACCCTAGATGAACAACTTTGGGGCCACTGATATGGTTAGATAATTGTTCTCCATTTATTTGTGTGTTACAGTGAGTTCTATGCTTACTTGGCAGAGGCGTGCACAGCTTAGTTCAAGATTGGTACATGTGGAAAGTACAGATTGGCTGAAGGTGATGTGTGTGGTACAGATAGGTTAACTCTGCAATAACAGCCTGTAGAGTCAGCCCCTTGCAGCTGGCATGACCTGCCCCCTGCAGCTGCATGTGGGGGGTGTTATCCACCGCCTGGTTTCCTGCCTCCGAGATGGATTCAAGGACACTTTGCAGTGTGAGTTGTTCATTCTTATCAGTTCGTTTCCTGTTAGCAAGAAATCCTTTCACAGCAGGGGACCCAGGGCTGTGGGACAACAAAGACAGCAGGGACATGGATGGTCTGTGAATGAGGGAAAGGCCTCGGAATGGTCAGGCAGGAATTAGGCCTTGTCCCCCCAGAAAGGGCACAGGATCAGCACCCAGCTGGAAAATGTATGTGCAGGAAATCATAGAATCAGTCAGGGTTGGAAGGGACCACAAGGACCATCCAGTGCCAACCCCTCTGCCATGGGCAGGGACACACTATTGTAGATCAGGCTGCCCAGAGCCTCATCCAGCCTGGCCTTAAACCCCTCCAGGGATGGGGCCTCAGCCCCCTCCCGGGGCAACGTATTCCAAGCTCTCACCACTCCCATGCTGCAGATCTTCCTCCTCACCTCCAAGCTGACTCTCCCCACCTCCAGCTTTGCTCCATCCCCCTGAGTCCTGTCACTCCCTGAGAGCCTAAAAAGTCCCTCCCCAGCTTTTTCATAGCCCACTTCAGATCCTGGAAGGCCACAAGAAGGTCACCTGGGAGCCTCCTCTGCTCCAGCCTGCACAGCCCCAACTCTTTCAGTCTGTGCTCACAGCAGAGCCTCTCCAGCCCTCTAAGCATCCTCCTGGCCCTGCTCTGGACACACTCCAGCATCTCTGCATTCCTCTTGTCCCAGGGGCTCCAGAGCTGGATGCAGTACACCAGATGGGGTCTCAGCAGAGCAGAGAGGGAGAATCACCTCCCTGACCCTGCTGGCCACACTTCTCCTGATGCAGCCCAGTCTCTGGTTGGCTTTCTGGGCTGCAGGTGTACACTGCTGGCTCCTGCTGAGCTTCTCGTCCAGCAGCACCCCCAAGTCCCACTCCTCAGGGCTGCTCTCCAGCCTGGCAGTGCCCAGCCTGGATTGGTGCTTGGCATTGCCTCGACCAAGCTGCAGGAGCCTGCACTTGGTCTTGCTGAACCTCCTGAGATTGGTTTGTGCCCAGCTCTGCAGCCTGTCCAGGTCCCTCTGGCTGGATCCTTTCCCTCCAGCCTGTCTGCTGAAGCACACAGCTTGTTGTGGTCAGCCAACTTGCTGAGGCTGTACTCGGTGCCTCTGCTCATGGCACCCAGAGAGATGTTGAAGAGAATCTGGCAGCATTTGAGGAGGTGAAAGCAGTGAATTGTCCTGCACCTCTGCATGTATCAGCTGGGAGCTTGCCCACAGAACATGGGCACTGTGCCCTGATAGCAAACATCCTTTTCTGTTGGGGCTGTGGAATTGCAACTCCAGGAGAGCAGCTAAGAACAAGCTGCCAGAAATGGGCAGGGAGAGAAGGAAACCAAACCCTGTGGACTGAGTCTCTTTAGGCTGCCTGTGTGTGCATGGTGCTGGCAGTATCAGGTCTGGCCAGGAGTCCAAGACTCCTCCAGCATCAGAGTGAGGGCTGCAGAGGTTTTGCAAGAAGCTGAGCAAGTCCCTTGCCCCTCTGCTGCATCTGCAGAGAGCAGGAACCTCCCTTGTTGTGTGTCCTCAGGGCTTCTCTGCCCACCTGTTGAGGAGTGGTCAGCAAGAGCTGTCCCTGAGCTGGGCCCTGCTGGCAGGGGTTGCATGCAGGGCAGAGCTGAGCATAGAGTGGGTAAGGTGGGGTCTGTGAGCAGGGCCAGGGAGGAGAGGTGGGGGCAGAGGTGCTGGGAAATGCAGCTGCAGCCATGAGAGCCCTGGGCAGGCAGTGGGAGGAGCCTGCAGCCAAGGCTTGGGTGAGGCTGACTGGAGGCAGCTCTCCTGTGTTGGTGCGCTGCAGCTGTCTGGTGGGGGTTGTGTGCTGGGCCAGGAGCTGAGTCTGCACTTCTTCACCTCTCCTCTCTTCTGCAGCCCTGCCTGTCTGCAGTGCCCATGGTGCTGGGCTTGGGAGCTGCTTGCTCCAAGCCCCATCTCTGCTGCATGGTCCTGGGCAGTGCTGAGCCATCCCATGCAGATCAGTCCAATCCTCTGGGGCCTTTCCTTCTCTCTGGCAGGGGCTGTGTCCTCTCTGCAGCAGCCCCTGTGAGCACTGCTGCCTCTTGTCTGAACCAGGAGCAAAGGGCAGGGCCTACGGCAGGAAGCTACCTGCCAACATCCCAGGGCTGGCAGAAGGGGCTGGGAGCACTCTATAAGGACCAGGGTGTCTCAGCACCAGCACCTGGGATCTCAGCACAGGCATTGGCGATCTGCCCCCACCCCATGGCAAGAAGTGGGGGTTTGAGGGCCACTCTGCATTCTTTGCCTCAGCTGAATAATGGTTGTTGGGAGGTGTCAGAGGCTGTATTGACCAAGGCAGGATGTCAAGGTTTGAGCTGCTGGAGTCAGGTGCTTCCATGTTCCCTAGGTAAGAGCAGTGACCTCATCCCTCACTAGCATGGCCTCACAGCAGCACCTAGACAAGAGCTGGGAGGAGAAGCAGCACCCAGAGAGTAAGATGGAGCAGGCAAAGTGCAGCCTGATGAAAGAGGAGAAGAAAGATTTCAAGACAGAGGATGAGAAGGCTGAGGGGAATGATGACTGTGATGATGTTGAGTATGAGGAGGATGATGAGGGTGGAGATGACCAAGATGAGCACAAGGAGGAGAATGGTTTGATGTTAGCCCCCTCTGTGCCAGTCAAGCAGCTGCTTCAGTGCCCTGAGTGTGGAAAGAGCTTCACACGGCGCTCGAGGCTCATTGAGCATGGCCGAACTCACACTGGCGAGAAGCCCTTCAGCTGTGCTGACTGTGGCAAGGGCTTCACAGTGCGCTCAAGCCTCATTAGACACCACCGATCTCACACTGGTGAGAAGCCCTTCAGCTGTGCAGACTGTGGCAAGAGATTCACAGTGCGCTCAAACCTCATTTCTCACTGCCGAATCCACTCGGGCGAGAAGCCCTTCAGCTGTGCAGACTGTGGCAAGCGATTCACACGGTGCTCACATCTCATTAGACACCACCAAATCCACACTGGAGAGAGGCCTTTCAGCTGTGCTGACTGTGGCAAGAGATTCACACGACACTCACACCTCACTAGACACCACCAAATCCACACTGGAGAGAGGCCTTTCAGCTGTGCTGATTGTGGTGAGAGCTTCACACAGCGCTCACAGCTTATTGTCCACCTCCGAACCCACACGGGTGAGAAGCCCTTCAGCTGTGCTGTCTGCAGCAAGAGTTTCGCTCACAAGTCTGCTCTCACCGAACACTGCCATGTGCACACCACTGAGAAGTCCTTTAGGTGCAGGGACTGCAGCAAGAGTTTCAAAACCAGCCACAGCCTCACCATCCACAGACGCACCCACACCAGAGAGCACCTGTACCCCTGTGCAGAGTGCGGCAAGAGCTTCACCACCAGCTCACGTTTCATCCAGCACAGACTCATCCACAGCGGTGAGAAACCCTACAGCTGCAGGGACTGCGGCAAGAGCTTCACCCACATTTCCGCCCTCACGCAGCACCATCATGTCCACAGTGGTGAGAAGCCCTTCACCTGCTCTGACTGTGGCAAGAACTTCATTCATATCTCTGCCCTCACCCGGCACCGTCGTGTCCACACTGGTGAGAAGCCCTTCACCTGCTCTGACTGCGGCAAGAGCTTTACCCACGGCTCCTCCTTTACCTGGCACCGTCGTGTACACAGTGGTGATAAACCCTTCACCTGCTCTGACTGTGGCAAGAGCTTTGCCTGCAGAGGCAGTCTCACTTCCCACCGCCACTCTCACACTGAGAAGTCTTTCACTTGCTCCGATTGCAGCAGGAGCTTCAGTCACAGCTTTGCTCTCACCCAGCACCGTTGCATACGCAGTGGTGAGAAGCCCTTCATCTGCTCCGACTGCGGTAAGAGCTTCACACAAAGCAGCAATCTCACTTCCCACCGCCGCACCCACAGTGGTGAGAAGCCCTTCACGTGCTCTGACTGTGGCAAGAGCTTCAGGCAAAGCGGCCATCTCACTTCCCACCGCCGCACCCACACTGGTGAGAAGCCCTACACCTGCTTTGCCTGTGGCAAGAGCTTTGCCCGCAAAGACAGTCTTGCTTCCCACCGCTGTACCCACACTGGTGAGAAGCCCTACACCTGCTTTGCCTGTGGCAAGAGCTTTGCCCGCAAAGACAGTCTTGCTTCCCACCGCTGTACCCACACTGGTGAGAAGCCCTTCACCTGCTCTGACTGCACCAAGAGCTTCACCTGCAGAGGTCATCTCACTTCCCACCGGCGCACCCACACTGGTGAGAAGCCCTTCACCTGCTCTGAATGCAGCAAGAGCTTCACCCAAAGCAGCCATCTCACTTCCCACCACCGCAGCCACACGGGTGAGAAGCCCTTCACCTGCTCCAGCTGTGGCAAGAGCTTCACCCGCAGAGGCAGTCTCACTTCCCACCACTGTACCCACACTGGTGACCAACGCATGCTGCAGGGCAAGCGCAAATAACCCCACCCCAGGTCTGTTGGGGTAATTGTGCCCCCACCCTGAGAAGGCCTTTCCAGCAGGTTGACCCAAATTCTCCTCTTTTCCAGCTGCATTTCTCAGAGGCTGGGGGCTCCAGCAGGAACAAACACCTCCTGCCCTGCTGAGTACTAATCGGTGCTGCTGAGAATCATTACAGTGCTGAGTCAGCACAAACAGCTGCCATTGGAGCTGGGCTGAGCTGTGCAGGGATTTGTCTGGTTCTTCCCCCCTATTCTTCATGACTCCTTGGGGTAAAACCCCCTCTGCCCCATGCCCAGGTGTGTCAATAAAAGCCCAAAGTGACCCAAATCCTGTCTTTTGGCTTTTATTTTAGCCCTTGATGCCCACAGTGCCCAAATGTTGGGGGCATTTGTTCCCTAGGGCCGGGGCTGGAGCCCTGTGCCCAGATTGGGGAGGTCAGAGTGAGCTTCTCAGAAGAGTCTTGAGAGTCTCTTGCTGAGAGTAGTCTCAAGGGCATCTCAGAGGTTTTTTTCTTTCAGGGGTGCCAGGGGTTGCTAGGTGTTTGGAGGTGGTCTGGAGGGTTCTAACCTTGACTTTGGGGATCTTTGTAGAGTGTGTGGGACCTCTCAGGGAGGTCTTTGGAAATGCCTAGAAAGATTCTATCAGGTTTGTGGTAAGGAGCTCTGCTGCTTTCCAACAGGCCTGGGGTTTCCAAAGGCCTTCTCCCTAGCTCAGCAGTGTTCCTGCTGGATCCCTGCTGTTCTGTGGCTTCTCTGAGGCTTTCCACCAGCCAGCCAGAGGTGGGAAGATATTGAGTGCTCAGGAGCTTTGAGGAGCTTGGAGGTGGCTTTTGCTATCAGCCATGGGTGGTGACCTCTTGGCCACTGCTGCTTCTGTTTGGGCACTGGCAGAGCCTGGGCCAGTTTGGCTCATACCTGGCCTAGCAGCAGAGGTCCTTTGAAGGTCTGGAGGGTGCAGCCCTGTAGGTTTCAGATGGTGCTGGGTGGTGCTTTGGGGGCTGCCATTCAGCAGCTGTGGGTGCCTGTGAAAGGACTGGAACTCAAACCCTATGAGAAGAGGCTGAGGGAGCTGGGGTTGTTTAGCCTAGAGAAAGAAGAGGAGGCTCAGGGGTGACCTCATTGCTGTCTACATCTACCTGAAGGGATGTTGTAGCCAGGTGGGGAGTGGCCTCTTCTCCCAGGCAACCAGCAATAGAACAAGGGGACACAGTCGCAGGTTGTGCCGGATAAAGTCTAGGCTGGATGTTAGGAAGAGGTTCTTCCCAGAGAGAGTGATTGGCATTGGAATGGGCTGCCCAGGGAGGTGTTGGAGGCACCGTCCCTGGAGGTGTTCAAGGCAGGAAAAGCCTGGATGAGGCATTTGGTGCCATGGTCTAGTTGACTGGATAGAGCTGGGTGCTAGGTTGGACTGGATGATCTTGGAGGTCTCTTCCAACCTGGTTGATTCTATGATTCTGTTGTGGAGTCATTGCCTGTCCCTGACTGCTTCAGGCAGCAGCAGAGGTGAGCTGTATGATGTCTCTTCCTGTCATTGTGAAGAAGCAGAATTCACCAAGTGTTGGATTGTTCACCCACTAATTAGAACTACTGCTCTGAATGAGGATGGGTCCCTCTGGGTTGGCCATGAGATGAGCAAAGGGGCTTGGAAGGGTGTGGTTCTTGGGGTGCCTGGGCACTTCTTTCTCAGCTGCCCAGGTGCAATGGAAAGGAAGGAAGGATCTCTGTGCCTGCTGGAATCCATCATGGGCATTGGTGAGCTAATGGAAGTGCTGTGGGGAGCTTCAGGCCTGCTGGCAGGAGTCAGATCCAGTGCTGAGCTTGTGGCAGTCTGAAGGAAGCCCTGTGCAAAGTGGAAGTTTTGTGAGGAAATGTTGGGTTGCTGAAAGGTCCTCAGAGGCCTCTGTGGTGCATGAGGAAGAGTTTGGGACTTGTAGAATTGCCAGTGGACGGCTCTGGGCTGGTAGACACCATCCGGAGCAGTGCTGGGCTAGAGGAAAGTTCTGGAGAAGTTCTGGTGCAGCTGGGATGCTGCAGGGCAGTTGGTGGGCAGGTGCAAGTCAGGTTGGCAGCCCCTGGCTGGCTGGAACCCTCCAGTGTCATTGGGGGGGCTCCTGGAAAGGCCAAGAGATGTCCTGGAGCCACTGGGAGGAAGTGGTGAGCCAAGGGAATTGCCTGTGGAGCTGCAGCAGGCCCAGGGCTTCCATCTGGCTTTCTACCAGATCCCTCTGGATCTGATTCCTGCCAGCAGGCCCAAGGCTTCCTACAGGATCCCCACTCACGTGGGGCATCCACAAGGGCACCAAACCTTTGCCATCCAATCTGGTTCTGGTTACACATTTTGTCCCTTGTGCCTCCTTCCCTGTACCTTTTGCACCTTCCCTACCTCAGACACCTTTTGTTTAGGGTTAAACTTCTCTGCTTCGGACTCCCCAATGGCAGTAAAGTTGTTTATTTGTCTCTGCTTTGCCTTTCCTCTCTCCACAGCTAATTCCTTTTCTCTGGGAAAGGAGAAGGAGGAGGGAAAGGCCTCCTAGGAATTGTTATTGCTTCCATCCACTCTATTGGAGTCTCTGGGGGAGTTAAACCAGACCCCAGATACTTGCTAAATGCTTTTGAATGCTGCTCAACCTCTGGTGCCTGTGTCCTTGGTGCTAGATTAGGGCCAGCAGGTGAATGTGGTTGGGTAAACCAGAACAACCTGAGAGGAAGTTTGGTCTTTCTTTTCCCTCCTGTCTGGACTGTGGTGAGAGCCAGCAACTTAAAAGGGATTAAGCCATGGATGTCAGTCTGGAGGCTCATGGAATGAGCCAGCCCTGTGCTGTTATTGCTGGCCTGGTCTGGAAGGAGCTCTGCAGCTTCTTTCTGTTAGAGGGTGGGGGGCAGCCAGAGTGAGGCTGTGGTGAGGCAAAGCCCTCTGGGGTGCATCTTGGCTCCTGGGAAGGGAATTGGTGGCTCACCCTGATGTAACAGCAGCCAGAAGACTCCCATCAAGTACTGCAGTCAGTGGTGGCCTTGGGGTGAATTGAAGAGAGTTAGGAATGGGCTTGGAGTGGAGCTTTCAACTCTCCTAGAGTCAGGAATGGACTTGGAGTGGAGCTTTAAACTGTCCTGGAATCATGGAGTTGGAGCTTTAAACTCTCCTATTGCTGTCCCTCAGAAGAGAGGGAAATGGGATGAGGTTGTGTGTGCAGCTGTGCTTTTCTGCCTCTCCTGAAGAGCAGAGAGACTGTGGGCTCAGAGCTCCACAGGACTCACTACTTCTGACCTTGGAGTCAGAGAACCATAGAGCCAAGCAGGCTGGCAGAGAGCTCCAAGCTCCCCTGACCCAACCTGGCACCCAGCCCTACCTAACCACCCAGCCCATGGCACTCAATGCCTGTGATGGTTTGGGTGTTCCCTGCCCCCCCACACTTTAGAAGTCACCCAGACTAGTCTCAGCCAGCTCTGGGAATAGAAATGAAGCTATTTATTTACAGCTAGCACAATATACAAGCAGCTGTTTACAGTATATACAGTTATAGACAGACACTGAGCTTGAGGTGAGGGACAAAGGGGTTGAGAGCTTGTGGATTAAAATCAGAGGGAGGCCTAACAAATCTGACATCCTGGTTGGAGTCTGTTACAGACCACCCAACCAGGATGAGGAAACAGATGAGATATTTTACAAACAGGTGGAGGTTGTCTCAGGATCTTCAGATCTTGTCCTTGTGGGCGACTTTAACCTGCCAGATATCTGCTGGGAACTTAATTCAGCAGAGAGGAGGCAGTCCAGGAGGTTTCTAGAGTGCATGGAGGACAGCTTCATGTCCCAGCTGTTAAGTGAGCCTACTAGGGGTCAAGCTCAGCTTGACCTGCTGCTCTCCAACAGAGAAGGGCTGGTAGGAGATGTGGCAGTGGGAGGCTGCCTGGGGTGTAGTGATCAGGAGTTAGTGCAGTTTTCAATATGCAGGGAGGTAGGGAGGCACTACAACAAAACCTACACCTTGGACTTTCGGAGGGCAAACTTCAATTTGCTTAAGAAACTTATTTGCAAAGTCCCCTGGGCAGCAGTCCTTGGGAACAAAGGGGTCCAGGATGGTTGGACCTACTTTAAACAGGAGCTCTTGAAGGCACAGGAGCTGGCAGTTCCCATGTGCCCAAAGATGAGCCGGCAGGGAAGGCGACCAGCCTGGATGAGCAAACAGCTCCTGAAGGAATTGGGGGAGAAAAAGAGGGTGTATCACCTCTGGAAGGAGGGGAAGGCTTCTCCTGATGTGTTTAAGGAGGTAGCCAGATTATGCAGGAGAAAAATTAGAGAGGCTAAGGCCCAGCTAGAACTTAGGCTGCCACCTCTGTGAAGGACAATAAAAAGCACTTTTATAAATGTATCAATGCTAAAAGGAAGGGCAAGAAGAGCCTCCACTGCTTACTGGACCAGGAGGGGAACACTATAACTGACGATGAGGAAAAGGCTGAGGTCCTGAATGCCTTCTTCACCTCAGTTTTCAACAGTAAGGAGGGAGGAGTTCAGGGCAAGTGGCCTCTTGAACTGGGGGATGGGGTCAGGGAGCAGTGTGTTGCCCTGGAAATTCATGAAGAATTAGTTCAGGACCTGCTGAGCCACCTGGACACCCACAAGTCCATGGGACCAGATGGGATCCATCCCAGGGTGCTGAGAGAGCTGGCAGCTGAGCTGGCCAAACCACTCTCCATCATTTTCCAGCAGTCCTGGCTCACCAGAGAGGTCCCAGGAGACTGGAAACTGCCAACGTGGTCCCCATCCACAAGAAGGGTGGGATGGAGGAACCTGGGAACTACAGACCTGTCAGCCTGACCTCAGTGCCAGGGAAACTGATGGAGCAGGTTATCTTGGGGGTGATAACAGTGCACCTGAGGGATGGCCAAGGGCTCAGGTTCAGCCAGCATGGCTTTAGGAAGGGCAGATCCTGCCTTTCTAACCTGATCTCCTTCTATGATCAGGTGACTGCTTGGTGGCTGTGGGGAGGCCTGTGGGTGTGGTCTATCTGGACTTCAGCAAGGCCTTTGACACTGTCCCCCACAGCAAACTGCTGGCTAAGCTGTCAGCCCACAGCTTGGATGGCAACACTCTGTGCTGGGTTAGGAACTGGCTGGAGGGCTGAGCCGAGAGAGTGGTGGTGAATGGTGCCACATCCAGCTGGCAGCTGTCACTAGTGGTGTCCCTCAGGGATCAGTGCTGGGCCCCATCCTCTTTAACATCTTCATAGATGATCTGGATGAGGGCATGGAGTCAGCCATCAGCAAGTTTGCAGATGACACCAAGCTGGGGGCAGATGTGACTGGGTTGGAGGGCAGAAGGGCTCTGCAGTGGGACCTTGACCGCCTGCACAGATGGGCAGAGTCCAATGGGATGGAGTTCAATAGCTCCAAGTGCAGGGTGCTGCACTTTGGCCACAACAACCCCATGCAGAGATGCAGGCTGGGGTCGGAGTGGCTGAGAGCAGCCAGACAGAGAGGGATCTGGGGGTACTGATTGGTACCCGCCTGAACATGAGCCAGCAGTGTGCCCAGGGGGCCAAGAGAGCCAGTGGCATCCTGGCCTGCATCAGGAATGGTGTGGTCAGCAGGAGCAGGGAGGTCATTCTGCCCCTGTACTCTGCACTGGTTAGACCACACCTTGAGTACTGTGTTCAGTTCTGGGCCCCCCAGTTTAGGAGGGACATTGAGATGCTTGAGCATGTCCAGAGAAGGGCAACGAGGCTGGGGAGAGGCCTTGAGCACAGCCCTATGAGGAGAGGCTGAGGGAGCTGGGATTGGTTAGCCTGGAGAAGAGGAGGCTCAGGGGTGACCTTATTGCTGTCTACAACTACCTGAGGGGTGGTTGTGGCCAGGAGGAGGTTGCTCTCTTCTCTCAGGTGGCCAGCACCAGAACGAGAGGACACAGCCTCAGGCTGCACCAGGGGAGATTTAGGCTGGAGGTGAGGAGAAAGTTCTTCCCTGAGAGAGTCATTGGACACTGGAATGGGCTGCCTGGGGAGGTGGTGGAGTCGCCGTCCCTGGAGCTGTTCAAGGCAGGACTGGACGTGGCACTTGGTGCCATGGTCTGGCCTTGAGCTCTGTGGTAAAGGGTTGGACTTGATGATCTGTGAGGTCTCTTCCAGCTCTGATAATACTGTGATACTGTGATACTGTGTGAAATAGACAAGGTAGAAAGTAATACAGAAGCACAACTCTCCTTCCAGAAACCTGAGTCCCCAGGAGGGGCTCTCAACCACCCCTGCACCTTCCCCCTGCCCCTCTCAACCTTACCCCAATCCTAAAGAAGAATAGAGGTTCAGCCAAGAGGTTAAGAAGCAAAGGTGAGTGGAAGGTGAGGTTAGGGAGATGCAGCTCAGTCAGTGCCCAGCCAGAAAGTGAGAAAATGGCAAGAGTGTTATCTAATGTTTTCCTTTTCTTCTTCAGCAAGGCTCTGAGGGGAGTAGACATCACCATTGCTTTCCTTTCAGAGCCTATGACCTACTTTTTCTCACCAAAACATTCTACTGTGCTTCAAACTAGTACAATGCCCCAGCCAGGCTTGGCTTCAACACCACCAGCCATGGGCACTCCACCACCTCCCTGGGCAGCCCATTCCTGTGCCAATCTCTCTCTCTCTGTGCACAACTTCCTCCTCACCTCCAGCCTGATCCTGCCCTGGCACAGCTTGAGGCTGTGTCCCCTCCTTCTGTCCCTGGGGGCCTGGCAGCAGAGCCCAACCCCAGCTGGCCACAACCTCCCTGCAGGCAGCTGCAGACAGCAATGAGCTCTGCCCTGAGCCTGCTCTGTGCCAGGCTGCAACCCCCCTGCCCCAGCTCCCTCAGCCTCTCCTCACAGGGCTGTGCTCCATGCCCCTCCCCAGCTTTGCTGCCCTGCTCTGGGCACCTTCCAGCACCTCCACATCTCTCTGATTCTAGCAGCTGTTGCCACTGCTCTCAGCCAGGCCAGCCTCTGTTCAGCTCCTCCAGCTGCTTAGAGAAACAAGCAACAGCTCTTCCGTGGGGCCCCAGCACTGGGGCTGGGACCTCCAGTGCTATTCCCTGTTTCCCGTGAGAATGCAGCAGGAAGGGCTCAGTGGTGCCAGGCAGCCCCCGCTCCAGGGCTCTCACCAGTTCCTGTTCCAAGCCAGGACAGGCCTGGATTGCTTCCCCTGTCCGTTGCAGGCTCTTGCTGCCTGCCCTCAGCAGCTCACACAAGGGCTGAGCCAAGAGCCCACAGCTGTAAACCCACAGTCCACAGCAGCCTGCCACTCCCAGGGGGTCCTCAGTCCCCTTGCCGTGGTTGGCAGGGGCATGGTGCAGAAACCTCCTTCCAGCTGTTGTGGTAGGCCTCATAGGCCCAAAATAGGCTTATACCTGTTTACTTATCAAAAGGGACACAATAGACCTGGTGCCATAAATTCTGGCCTGCCCAGGGCCCAGGTTGTGTAACGCAGTTGTGCAAGCCCATGCACCTAGCTTATGGCTTACCGGGTACAGAGTCCATACTCTCCCCATATTTGGGGGGGCCAGGCTGTTATGGAGCTGCGTTCCATGACACAGGCCTGTGGCCTTTGCCTATTATGGTATGCTTTGGTTAACTACCAAGCTGATTGGTCATTCTGGTGGCCAAGGGGCCATTAATCTCGGCCCACATCCGATAAATAGGAGGTACACAGGTAAACAAAGTGCCTGCCTGCTTGCTCGCTCGTTCTTATTATTTGGCTCACTGCTTGCTGCTATTTGCCTGTCCTGCCTGCCTTTCTCTATGGAGGTCAGTCTTCCATGCAGCTGTGCACCCTATTGCACGCCTGCTGCCTTATCACTGCCTGGTACACTCCACTGCCACGAGTTACCAGGAGCAGACCCTGGATTGTTGGTACACGGTCGGTGTGTACGGTCAGCACGACATCGTACTCCTGCACCTGAGGTCCTGCCAGAAGAAGCCAGGAGAATAAGGTCAGAGATTGTCTGCATGTCTGCATCCTTTCCTCTGAAGCCGGGAGGATCCCAGCCTCAACGTCCACGGGCAGAGTTCCCTGAAGATTGGCCACTTGTATAGGCTGTGACGTGGCCCTGGAGGATGATTGATAATTAATAAGAATTTGTGAGTAAATGCTTTAATGCCTCTGTAATTTCTCCTGCCTCCTGCTACTGCAGGCAGAGCTTCAGCCCACCTAGTGGGCAAGCAGCATATTGACCCCAAGCAGCATTTGGCCATGGGGAAATGCCTCTCTCTGTTTATAGTTTGAATGTTTGCTAGTTATTAACAAGTTACTGTTTGCTGTTATTCCTAGAATGTCTTCCATAACCATGTAAGAACAAATATTAATATTAACATTCAGTGGTTGGGGGTGGTGAGAGTTCAGAATATTAAAATTAATAAATATATATTTTTATAAAATATCATCTCGCATCAATTAATTTTCCCCTCTGCAACAGTTGGTGTAGTCAGCAGGATACCCAATGATGGAGACATTGCATCACTTGGGGCATGGTATCACATGATATGGGCTAGAGTGGGCACCTAAAGCTTGCTGCCAGCCCAAAAGCTTATGTGAAAAACTAGCAAAAAATGCCTAGGAAAAATCACACTTTAATCCTGGCTACCTGCCTAGTGCAGACACTGGCAGAGCTGAGAAACACAGATGGAAAAAGTCTGAGCCTAGAGAGAGAAAATGAAAACATTTCAAAACCAGAGGCTTGTTTTTTACTGCGCATTTTACAAGGTGCAAAAGCAGACTCTATTTCTCCACCATTCTCTGCAACAGCATGTTTTCCTGCTCCACCAGAGAGGCAAGCATGGGAAACGGACACAAGACCTGGAGCCATAGAGTCTGGCCTGCCCAGGGTCCTGTGGTGTAAGGTACACACACTTAGTGCAAGGCCTGTGCTTTTCCCAAATTAGGGAACAGCAAGCCTGTGGCTTTGCCTAATATGGTAAGGTTTGGCTGCCATCCTGATTGGCTGTTCTTGTGTCCAAAGGGCAATTAATCTCGGCCCACACTGATAAAAGGAGTTACACAGGTGAACAATGTGCTTTTGCTTCCCTGCTTTGCCTCCCTGCTTTTTGCCATGCTCTCTCTGCTGTGCCCAGCCCTGCTGCTATTGCACACTGCCTTAGTGCTTGCCTGGTAAACTCCACTGCTGCAAGTTACCAGGAGCAGACCCTGCGATCGGTCTGTGTGGCCAGCGTGACATCGTGCTGAGACTGCACCACAGCTGCCTTCTGCACCTGAAAGTCCTGCCTAGAATCCCTGGACATATATACAGATCGTCCAGAAGAAGACAGGAGAATAAGGTCAGAGATTGTCTGCGTCCTGTCCCCAGAAGCTGGGAAGATTCAAGCCTCAATGTCCAACAAGACAGAGCCCCCTGAAGGCATTTGGGCACTGTCTGGACTGTGGCTATCCCCCACGAGCTGGTAGTAATAATAATCTGTGAGTAAATGCTCAATGCCTCTCTCTAATTCTCTATTACCTTCTGCCATAGAGCAGAGAGAGCTTGAGCCCAGCTACTGGGCAAATGGTGTATTGGCCACAAGCAGAGTTTTACCATGGGAATAGTCTCTTCCAGTTCAATTAATGTTGATGTATTTTGCTGGTTACACTAGATGTAGATATTATCCACAGAATGTTTCCATACCCATGTAAGAACCAAAATATTATTAAAATTGTTGGTTGGGGGTGGCAGAGTTCTGAATAGCAAAATTAATAATATTAATTTTGGAAAATACCATCTCACATTAATTTCCCCTCCTGAACACCTGCCTGCACCCAAAACTTCTCCAGCAGGCAGTTCACAGCCCAGGCAGGTGATCTCTTTCTGGCCCATTTCTGCTTCCTATGGAGAAGCGCTGGACCCACTCAGGTCCAAAAGGCTCCAGACACTCACTGTGCCCTGCACACACTGCAGTGCTGCTCTGGTACCCACGGGAACATCACCCACAGACACTGCCACTGAGCCAAATGCCCCCTGGGCTCTGCAAGGAAGGGACACAGGGAGGGGTCTGTGAGGGTCTGCAGGGATCTGTGAGGATTTGTAAGGGTCTGCAGGGGTCCATAAGGAGTCTGTAAGGGTCTGTAGGCATCTGCAGGGGTCTGCAGGTATCTGCAGGGGTCTGCAGTAGTTGCTAAGGGTCTGCAGAGGTCTGTAAGGGCCTGAAAGGGTCTGCAGGAGTCTGTTAGAGTCTGCAGGGGTCAGCAGGGATCTGCAGAGCTCCTCTGGAGGGCATCTCACAGTATCACAGTATCACCAAGGTTGGAAGAGACCTCACAGATCATCAAGTCCAACCCTTTACCACAGAGCTCAAGGCTAGACCATGGCATGAAGTGCCACGTCCAACCTTGCCTCGAACTGCCTCAGGGACGGCAACTCCACCACCTCCCCGGGCAGCCCATTCCAGTGTCCAATGACTCTCTCAGGGAAGAACTTTCTCCTCACCTCAAGCCTAAATCTCCCCTGGCGCAGCCTGAGGCTGTGTCCTCTTGTTCTGGTGCTGGCCACCTGAGAGAAGAGAGCAACCTCCCCCTGGCCACAACCACCCTTCAGGTAGTTGTAGACAGCAATAAGGTCACCCCTGAGCCTCCTCATGGCACTTGGAGGAGCAGAAGCGCGGGGTCAGGAAAGCCAGGAGGTGACTCAATATGAGTTAGCTTGCAAGGCAATCCAAGGTTTATTGACAGCATCAGGCTTCAAGTTACAGAGCACATATTTTAGGTTAGGGTGAGCAAAGTGAGCGCAAACCCAGCATGCAGTGCAGTGCATCTGAAGATTGGAATTTGCATGTTCCTCCTATTTGTGGTTTCTGGCTAAAGCTAAATTCTCCATCCCTTTCTGGACACAGTCCCACAGAAGCTGTTTATCAGAAGGCTCAAGGACAAATTCCTTTTGAGCTTCTTCACATACACTGCTGTGGTTTAACTGCGCTTCAATACTCAGACCTCACATCAAAGGCTTGACTGTATAAGCTTCTGGGGACTCCTGCCCCCTCTCCTTCAGCCAGTTCCCAACAATTTCCCCCTTTTTGTATAGTCAAGGCCTTGGATGCCACTTCATGAACTCACAGTATCACAGTATCACCAAGGTTGGAAGAGACCTCACAGATCATCAAGTCCAACCCTTTACCACAGTGCCCAAGGCTAGACCATGGCACCAAGTGCCACATCCAACCTTGCCTTGAACTGCCTCAGGGACGACGACTCCACCACCTCCCCAGGCAGCCCATTCCAGTGCCCAATGACTCTCAATACTATTAATACTAAAGCTAATACACCTAAAGTCCTCAGGGCCTCCTTTATTAAGCCTTATCAACCAAGGTGATAGATTTCCAAACAGAGATCTTACCCAGCTATCAAATGGGTTATCATCCCTTACAATGTTTTGAGTATGTTCCTTTAACCATGCCAGCTTCCTGTGAGTTGATTCACTATGATCTGACAAGTTAAAGCAACATATTCCTTCAAAATCCTCACAGCCATGACCCTGAGCAAGTAGAAGAAAATCACTAGCAGCTCTGTTTTGAAGCAAAGCATGTCTAAGACTATTCTGATCATCTAATAACTGATTCAGGATATCAGTGGTGACATTGGCCTGTTTGACTGACCCACAAGCTAGCTTCTCTAGTTGCTTTAAGGCCTGTGCAGCTGCCACTCGTGGTGCAAAGGATGAGGCAAATACTTTTGCCGCAAAGGACCACAGTTCTACATCATCTGTACAGTCGCTCTTAAGGTGGTGAAGAGAGTGTTTAATTCTACTACATTTATAAATTTTGGGAATGTTCAACCAGTCCCTTTGATGAGAGGCTGTTGGGGTTCAGAGGCTGGCGAGAGGCGAGATCGGAGTACTGACGACTCGAGACAGCAGCTTCCAGGCATCTGTGCATCAGTACGATTTATTAAGGCAATACAGCAGTTTATATGGCCCCCAGAGGGGGTGTGCACAACAGGCTGGCAGAAGTGGACAGTACAGATTGGCCCCAAGTTAAGTGTAAGGCAGAGATAGGTTAACTTGCAGTAAACACCCTGAGGCGCCCACCCAGGGGGGCTGGCCAGGGTCAGCCTCCTGGGGCTGTGTCCGCCCCAGGGGCCCGCAGTTTCCACCCCCTGACAGCTGTGCGTGGGTTGCTCACTGTTCTCAGCCTAGGCCCCTGGGAATCTGTAAGACTCCAAGGACACTTCCCATCACAGGGTCTGGTGTTTACATTTCATACCTCATTGCAGGAGAAAGCTTCCCACAAGAGGTGAACAAACTAAGTTTGCCTAAATTACAGGGACCACCATAGGCCTGACTTGGAATGCCTTGCCAGGCTCTGTCTCCACAAATTAAAAACACATCAGGGGGTACTGCTTTTGGGGTCCTGTTAATTCTACATCAATGGGCCAATTTTTCTTGCTGGATACATCAGGTGGAGGGGTATTCTGCCACCTACTCCAATTGTGGCGGAGGGGAGAAATTAACTGGCACGAGATAACATTTAATAAAAGTATATATTTATTAACTTCAATATTCTGAACTCTGCCACCCCCAACCACTGTAATTTAGTATTAAATGGATCTTACATGGTTATGAAGACCTTCTAGGATTAATATCAACAGTAACTTGTTAATAACTAGTAAAGAGTTCAAACTATAAACAGAGAGAGGATTTTCCCTGCAGCAAATACCACTTGGGGTCTATATACTATTAGCCCAGCAGGTGGGCTGAAAGCTCTTTCTGCTCTATGGCAGGAGGCAATAGAAATTACAGAGGCATTAAAACATTTACTGCCTTGGGTTCTAATTCAAATTCCCAGAGGCTCTAATAAATTTGATAGACCCAATAACAATTTTGTAGAGTGTCTTTCCCTCTTCCCCTTTCCCAAAGGAAGGGGATTAGATATGGCCAGAGAGAGAGGTAAACACACCCAAATAAATCAATCCCACTCAATTTGGAAGTTAAAAGGAAAAGTTTACCAATAACTTAGAAAGGTATTGGAGGTAGGGAAGTTTACAAAGGGTAGGGAAGGGAAAAATAGCAAAATACAAAAGGTATAAATACAACCCGAGTGGTGTGATGGTGGCTTTGTCTGCCTCGTGTCTGCCACGTGGTAAGCTGGTATGCAGGAAGAGATGTGTACAGTGAGGTGTGTGGTGAGAGAGGAACAGGAAGCTCCCCCTCCTTTATAGGACAGGAAGTGGGGGGAGTGGGCTAACCATCACCTGGAGTGTGACCCACCGCAGGGGAGGGGTCAAGACCCCTAGGGTCAGGTTCAGGGTTACTCCCCCTGGAGTGTTAACCCTATACATTCCACCCCTTGGTTAGACCACTTCCACCTTCCTATGAACAGTCTTCTTCTCCAAAGATAGGAAAAAGTGTCCATGGGTTAAGAGTTCTGAAAGTCCTTCTTGGTCCCTGGCTGTATCCCAAGGTGGTCTGCTTCTCTGGTCCGGTGCAGGTTGGTGAGGTGTGAGCAGGACAGGAACATGGAAGAAGAGTCAGTGAAGCACAAACAGTTCTTGTTGGAACTCAGGAAAGAGTCTTTTCCCTCCGTGAAGAAAACCTCAGGAAAAGTCTCTCGGTGTAAGGCATCAGGGGAACAGGTGTAGATGAGATGGCTGTAGGCATCCTCTGGAGGGAAATCAGGAACAGTCTCTCACTGCAGGGCATCAGTGAAGAATCAGGTGCAGGGTTCTGTCAGATGCCTCATTGTGATGTGATGCTGTAGGACTTTCTCTGGATAGCTGCTGGTGTGGTGTGGATTCTGTTGCACGTGTTGTGGTGAGGGTGTAACTAGGAAAAACAACTTATAACCCCTTATGAACTCTAATACAAGTATTACACAACTGTGATACAAATATTATACAACTATGATACAAGACAGCATGGAATACCTGGTATACATGGAATCAACTCTGAGATTTCAAACCTTCTCAGCTAAAGAGAGATTTCTCTGGGGGACACACTCAATAGTGCCCGTTTCAAGCATTACCCAGCATGTGTGACCAGGACCCTCTGCAGATACCACCCCTTTGATAGGTTTTCCCCCACCAGAGGCAGCAGCAACCCACACAGTCTTTCCCAGTAGATTCCTTTCACAGACCACAGGAACTCCATCACCCTCAACTATGGGCAGTAGGGCAGACTGAGCAGGACCAGCTCTGTTAACTGATCCCCTGCTGTTCACCAGCCAAGTGGCTTCTGCAAGGTGCTTCTCCCAGTTTCTGAGAGTTCCACCTCCCATAGCCTTCAGGGTGGTTTTCAGCAGGCCATTGTGTCGCTCAATCTTTCCTGCAGCTTGTGGGTAGTATGGGATGTGGTAAACCCATTCTATCCCATGCTCTTTTGCCCAGTTGCTTACAAGGTTGTTCTTGAAATGGGTCCCATTGTCTGACTCTATTCTCTCTGGGGTGCCAGGTCTCCACAGGATGTGGCTCTGCAGGCCCAGAATGGTGTTAGGGGCAGCAGCATGAGGTACTGGGTAGGTTTCCAGCCACCCCGTGCTTCCCTCCACCATGGTTAACACACACTGCTTGCCACTGCGAGACCGAGGCAGAGTGATGTAATCCATCTGCCAGGCCTCCCCATACCTGTACTTTGACCACCGTCCCCCGTACCACAAAGGCTTCGTGCCCTTAGCTTGCTTTATGGTGGCACAGATGTCACATTCATGGATAACCTGAGTTATGGCCTCCATGGATATGTCCATGGATCTGTCTCGGGCCCATTGGTAGGTGGCATCTCTTCCTTGGTGGCCAGAAGAGTCATGTGCCCACCGAGCTAAGAACAGTTCACCTTTGTGTTCCCAGTCCAGGTCAATCTGGCAGATGTGGGCAGCCAGGTCAGCTTGGTGGTTATGCTGCTGTTCCTCAGTGGCTCTGCTCTTTGGGATGTGAGCACTGATGTGGCGGATTTTAACTGGTCGTTTGTCCAGGCGTGCAGAAATGTCTTGCCAGAGATCAGCAGCCCAAATAGGCTTCCCTTTTCTCTGCCAATCATTTCTCTTCCACTCCTTCAGCCACCCCCATAAGGCATTTGTTACCATCCATGAGTCGGTGTAGATGTATAGCATTGGCCACTGCTCTCGCTCTGCAATGTCCAGGGCCAGTTGGATGGCTTTTACCTCAGCATACTGGCTGGATTCACCTTCTCCATCTCTTGCCTCTGCAACCCTGCGTGTGGGGTTCCAGACAGCAGCTTCCATCTCCGTTTGCTGCCTACCAGGCGGCAGGATCCATCTGTGAACAGAGCAGATGCCGTTTCCTCCTCAGGGAGGTCACTGTATGGGGGGGCTTCCTCGGCATGGGTCACTGCCTTCTCTTCTGCTGGCTTTCCAAAGTCAGTGCCCTCTGGCCAGTTGGTGATGACCTCCACAATGCCTGGGTGCTCGAGAGTCCCCATCCTAGCCCTCTGAGTTATCAGAGCCATCCACTTACTCCAAGTGGCATCTGTGGCATGGTGCGGAGTTGAACCTTTCCCTTTAAAAATCCAAGTCAGGACTGGAAGCCTTGGAGCTAAAAGGAGTGGTGACTCCATCCCAATCACCTCAGAGGCAGCTCTAACTCCCTCATAGGCAGCTAGGATTTCTTTCTCTGTGGGGGTATAGTTGGCCTCTGAGCCTTTGTATGCCTTGCTCCAGAACCCCAGTGGGTGCCTCATGTTTCATCAGGAGCTTTCTGCCATAGGCTCCAGCTAGGACCATTCTCACCAGCTGGTGTGTAGAGAATGTTCTTAATCTCTGGGCCGGTTTGAACTGGTCCCAAGGCCATGGCATGGACCACCTCTCCTTTGATCTGGTCAAATGCCACCTGCTGCTCAGGTCCCCACTCAAAGTTATTTCTTTTTCTTGTAATGCCAAAGAGGGGTTTCACAATTTGACTGTACCCGGGAATGTGCATCTTCCAAAAGCCCACAGACCCCAGGAAGGATTGTGTCTGCTTCTGGTTAGTGGTTCCACCATAGTGGCCACTTTATTCACCACATCCATAGGGATGTGGCGTCAGCCATACTGCCATTGAACTCCCAGGAACTGAATTTCTCTGGCAGGCCCTTTCACTTTGCTCCTCTTAATGGCAAAACCAGCATCCAACAGGATATTAATGATCTTCTCACCCTTCTGGAAGACCTCCTCTGCTGTCTCACCCCATACAATGATGTCATCGATGAATTGCAGGTGTTCAGGAGCTCCACCCTTCTCCAGTGCAGTCTGGATGATGCTATGGCAGATTGTAGGGCTGTGCTTCCACCCTTGAGGCAGTCTGTTCCAGTGGTACTGGACTCCTCTCCAGGTGAAGGCAAACTGTGGCCTACATTCTGCAATGGGGATGGAGAAGAAAGCATTAGCAATGTCAATTGTGGCATACCATTTGGCCTCCTTTGTTTCCAGTTCATACTGCAGCTCCAACATATCAGGCACGGCTGCGCTGATTGGAGGAGTCACTTCGTTCAGGCCTCTGAAGCCCACAGTCAGTCTCCATTCCCCATTCTCCTTCCGCACTGGCCATATCGGGCTGTTGAAGGGTGAGTGGCTCTTGCTGATGCCAAGCTGCTGCTCCAGGCGGCCAATCAGCTGCTGTATGGGCAGCAGGGAGTCTGTTGGTGAGGTATGGCCTGCGATGAACTACACGAGAAGCAATAGGTAACTTAACATCTTCCACCTTGTGGGTACCAACCACGGAAGGGTCATCTGACAGGCCAGGCATGACAGACAGCTGCTCTTTGTCTGCAGTCTCTACAGCTGCTATGCCAAATGCCCACTTGTTCCCTTTGGGGTCTTTAAAGTACCCTTTCCCGCAGACAGTTGATCCCCAGGATGCAAGGTGCATCAGGGCCAGTTACTGTGGTGTGCTTCTCCCACACATTCCCGGTGAGGCTTATCTCAGCCTGCAGCACAGTCAACTCCTGAGACCCCCCCTGTGACTCCTGCAATTGTAATAGCTTCTGTCCCCCTATGGCTGGAGGGTATCAGAGTGCATTGGGCACCAGTGTCTACAAAGCTCTCTTCTCGGCTTCAGAAGTGCCAGGCCATGTCACAAACACGTCCCAATATACTCTGTTATCCCTGGCCTCCGCCTGGCTGGAGACAGGGCACCTCTAATGCTGAGCAGTGTGACCGCAGGAGGCACATGGACCTGAGTTACTGGCTTCACCACCCCTTGGGCGAGAGGGCTGCCTGCGGGACACTGGGGCAACCCCTCTTCTGGAGGAGTTATTCCCTGTGTTTGTCCCCTGCAGTTCCCTTACTCTGGCCCATAGAGCTGAGGTGGGCTGGCCATGCCATCTGTCCATGTTTTCCCCATGTTCACACAGTGTTCTCCAAAGTGAACCTCTGGGTGTCCCATCTTCTCTGAGCTGGTTTCCTACAGGGAGGAGGAGGAGGAGTACGGTGGCGTGTGTTCCTGACAGCTGAGACCTGTACCCATCCAGAAGGTGAGGAGCAGTCATCCTCTGCCTTCTGCAGTTCAGAGACAGAGGCTTTCAGCTCATTCATCTCCTGGGTAACGGTTTCCAAAGCTGCTATTAAGATCCTCCTAGACAAATTATCTTCAAACTGTCTCAGGTCATTCACAAACTCTCTGATTGTGGGAAGGTTGTTGGGGACTCTGCCCAGCAGCAGTGCTCCCAGTGTGGGGGGCATATGTAGAAGGAGCACACTGGGTCAGTTTCTTTAAGAGGGCTGGCTTCATGCAGACATCAGCAGGGTCCGAGAGCATCTGGCCATCTCCATAGAGTATCTCCTGTACAGCCATTTGCCTCAGGTATGTGATCCCCTGTTCCATATTTGTCCACTTAAAGGGATGGAAGATCATGTCATACTTGGAGGGGTATCTGCATCTCACAGCTATGACAAGCCTGGCCCAAAGTGAGTGGGTGCCATCCAGCCTCCCCAGCTCTTTATCTACACCCCCATCCCTCGACGAGGATCCCAGCTGTTTAGCCTCCCTCTGATCTAGGTCCACAGTTTCTGCTCCTGCATCCCAACATCTCAAAAGCCAGGCTAAAAGGGACTGTCCCTTTGCTCTTGCATATTCCTGCCTTGTGTGCCTGATTTCCTTTCTGGGCATGGAGCTGATTAAAAAACCCTCCATTATCAGATCCATTTCCAGCTGGTTGCTGTTGCTGGGGGCTACTGCTTCCCGACGAGGTTCCTTGCCCTGGATCTGTGTCTGTGGAAGGGTTCAGGTGTGATCTAACTTGCTGCGTGGTGATGGGAGCAAGATGGACAGGGCTGTGCTGTGGGGGCAGGGTCCGGGGGGCTGCTCTGGGCGGGACCGGCAGTGGAGTTTGGGGCGGAGCCACACTAGGGGCAGTGGCTGTGCTCGGGACGGGAGCTGCCAGACCCCCCCGCAGCTACAGCCAGAGCAGTGTGGGCCACCCCTTCCCCTAAGCATCCTAACGGCAGCATCCACACAAGGTTTCCATGTGTTCCAGCTCAGAGCTGCAAAATACCCTCCCAAAACCACATTTAAACCCAGTGAAATAACTGCTATCCAGCACCATTTCTCCCCCAAAATATCTGGAGCTTCTGTGTCCCAACACACATTCTCGGGGTGATTCCATGTTCCAGAAACATTTCTAAACACAGTGAGATTAGTAACAGAATTCAGGAAATATGCATAGACCCAGACAGGCAAGTTCTTAGAATATTCCCAGACCATATCGATGACTATCCAGAAGACCTGGGAACTCACAAACTTCAGCACCCAGGACCAAAACAGCCATCCAAAAGCCTGAATGATTAACACTCTCAGAATATCCATTTTTTAACTTCCAAATCTTCTCTGAAATAATTCTTTCCACCTAGCCCCACGTTGAGATCCAAATAAATTGTCTTGGGTTCTAATGCAAGTTCCCAGAGACTCTAACAAATTTGATAGACCCAATAACAGTTTTGTAGAGTGTCCTCCCCTCTTCCCCTTCTTTCCCAAAGGAAAGGGATTAGATATAGGCAGAGAGAGAGGTAAACACACCCGAATAAATCAATCCCACTCAATTTGGAAGTTAAAAGGAAAAGTTTAACAATAGCTTAGAAAGGTATTGGAGGTAGGGAAGTTTACAAAGGGTAGGGAAGGGAAAAATAGCAAAATACAAAAGGTATAAATACAACCTGAGTGGTGTGATGGTGACTTTGTCTGCCTCGTGTCTGCCACGTGGTATGCTGGTATGCAGGCAGAGATGTGGAGAGAGAGGAACAAGAAGCTCCCCCCTCCTTTATAGGACAGGAAGTGGGGAGGAGTGGGCTAACCATCACCTGGAGTGTGACCCACTGCAGGGGAGGGGTCAAGACCCCTAGGGTCAGGTTCAGGGTTACTCCCCCTGGAGTGTTAACCCTATACATTTACTTACAATTCCCATTAATTATCAGTCACCCTCTGGTGCTACGTCACAGCCTATTACTGGTGTTCAAACTTCAGGGGAGTCTTTGCCCATGGACTTTGAGGCTGGAATCTTCCTGGCTTGAGGGGAAAGGAGAACCTTCCTGGTTTCTGGGGAAATGACAGTCTCTGACCTTGCACTGTTGGCTTCTTCTGGATGCTCTGTCCAGGGATTCTTAGGCAGGACCTTCAGGTGCAGAAGGATGTCGTGACATCTCAGCAAGATGTAATGCTGGCTACTCAGGCCGATCACATGCAGACAAGTGGAATCTGCTTCCTGGTTAACTCAGCGGCAGTGGCGCTTACCAGGCAATGATGAGGCAGTGGGCGTGCAATATGGTGCATGGCTGCACAGGAGTCTGAGCTCCATAGGTAAAGGCAGGCAATACAGGATCTGGTCCTGATAACTCACTGCAGTGGTGTGCAAATGAGCACAGCTGGCTGGGAGACTATGGGCTCCACATACATACAGGCAGGCTTAAGTGAGCTCTGCAAGTGAGTACGCAGGCAGGCGAGCAATGCAGGGAGTCCGAGCACATTGTTTACCTGTGTGCCCCTATTTATTGAAGGTGGGACGAGATTAATGGCCCCTTGGCCACTAGAATGACCAATCAGGCTTGACAGTCAGCCAAACAATACCATAATCGGCAAAAGCCACAAGCCTGGACTTTCCAAATATGGGAATCACAGGCCTTACACCAGGCAGGCACGAGGTGGGTGTGTGGGGGCTTACACAACTGGTTTACAACCACATTATACAACCTGGACCCTAGGCAGGCCAGACTTTGTGGCACCAGGTCTATTGTGCCCCTTTTATCCATTTAATGTGTTTACCTCTGGTTTGGGCAGAAAAACATGTCCAGGCAGGGCAAGGCATAAATAAGCTGATTTTCGGGCCTCATGTCAATTGTTCGGTAAGCACCAAGGAGTAAAGATCCAAGCCAACCACCTATGGTGGCATTCAGGCCACACAAATCTGATTTTTAATTTTAAAGGGGCAACATTCATGACATCTGTCCATACTGACTTATCCCAATGCTTTCTCCAAGGTATCTCTATCACCTTGTTAAGGGCTGCTCCTATCCCACTCATACCTGCAAACCTATCTCCAGAAACAAAACAAGTTTGACTCCAGTCCTTAGACACATTGCCAATGGCTTTTTCTGCAAGTAACAGTAAGTCATTTGTTCAAAAGACCAAAAGTCCAGACAAACCTCACAGTCACAGGAGAGTGCAGGTGTGCCACATTTTCATTGTCTCTGTGTGGCAGTTGATACTGTAGATTCACAGGTGCATCTGTTGTCCAATATTCTTTCTCAGACTCCCAGTGTTCAGGATTCATTCTATGATTTTCAGGAATCTTGATGTTTTCACTACACTCCTCAGCTATGAGCTGCATCTACTGTGCTTAAGAACTACTGATCTCTAAATATGATACAAAGATGTGCCTTAGATGTTGCTTTCAGGCTGATCTATTAGGCCTGTCCCCACAGTCCTTTATTTGTTGTAAAAATTTAAGGCAGTGTTTCTCATCTTTTTGCAGGGCCCTTTGCAAAAAGATCACAAGCACATTGCCATCTGTGCCAATAAGTGGGTATGGCCCTTACAACAGGTGCTAAGCTGATCTCTGCTTTACAGTTATCCATTCATTAAAACCTTGTGAAGATATCCAAATTCGTTAAGCATGATCAAAACCTTATGATCCATACACACACAATCATGATGTCAGTGCTCCTTTCAAGATCTTGCCACAATTCTGCCATCTGAGCAAGACTTCTGCTCACTGAAAGAAAACAGGCTGGTCATAACAGGCTGGTCTCCATTAAGGCCTGTGAACATAAATGGTCAAGTGCACAAACAAATACAAAAGCAAACATACTCACCCAGGTGGCCAAGAGAGCCAGTGGCATCCTGGCCTGCATCAGGAATGGTGTGGTCAGCAGGAGCAAGGAGATCATTCTGCCCCTGTACTCTGCACTGGTCAGACCACACCTCGAGTACTGTGTTCAGTTCTGGGCCCCCCAGTTTAGGAAGGACACGGAGATGCTTGAGCGTGTCCAGAGAAGGGTGACGAGGCTGGGGAGAGGCCTCGAGCACAGCCCTACGAGGAGAGGCTTAGGGAGCTGGGGTTGTTTAGCCTGGAGAAGAGGAGGCTCAGGGGTGACCTTATTGCTGTCTACAACTACCTGAAGGGTGGTTGTGGCCAGGAGGAGGTTGCTCTCTTCTCTCAGGTGGCCAGCTCCAGAACTAGAGGACACAGCCTCAGGCTGCACCAGGGGAGATTTAGGCTGGAGGTGAGGAGAAAGTTCTTCCCTGAGAGAGTCATTGGACACTGGAATGGGCTGCCCGGGGAGGTGGTGGAGTCGTCGTCCCTGGGGCAGTTCAAGGCAAGGTTGGATGTGGCACTTGGTGCCATGGTCTAGCCTTGGGCACTGTGGTAAAGGGTTGGACTTGATGATCTGTGAGGTCTCTTCCAACCTTGATGATACTGTGATACTGTGATACTGTGATATCCATGGGTCTCATCTGTATGATGTAACTACAGAAATCTCAAAAACAAAATCTTTCTCCTCTCTATTCTCCCTCTTTTCCTTTTTTCTTGGTCATTTATACACAATGCTGGTGCTACCTAAATACAGAAAAAAATATTGTAGAATATCCCTATATCCTAAAATCCTACAACTGTCATATTACAAACTCTTATCCTTAATTATATTATCTGTCAACCTAAAGATCTAGCAAATGAAGGAAATGTAAGAAAATTCAAGAAACATGGTACCATGATGTCCTTAGTATCAGCGCAGAAGAAATAAGCAGTAACCTATACATTTGCAAAGCAATTTCTTACCATAATATTCCTACCAAGTGCTAAACATACTCTATTGCAATTAGCTAAGGCTCATTATGCTGCTAAAATTATCCTTAAAACTCTAGTCATAACCATTTAACATCTTATCCAGTGAACTCTGTAAGACCTATTACAATCAAAACCAGAAACATCATCAGGCTTTCAATTCACGAAATAGCTATCACCAATTCAGCCTGTTCCTTTGAGAAACAGAACAGTTGTCTCTGCAGCAACTGTAAGGGAAAAAAAAGAAAATAGACGGGAGAGAGGGAGGGAGGGAGGGGGAATGGGCTCCGGTGAGCTCCGCAGGCAGGGGAAGGTGGTGATGCCGGGGGAGGGGTCGGGGGAGAAGGGAGGCTCGCATTCCCAGCAGCAGATTCGTCGCTCGTCTGAGCCATCCGCTCTCCCAGTGCCCATCCCTTACTGTCCCCACCGCTGTTGTTCCTGTTGCCCTTTCTTCCTTTTCTTCTCTGTTGGTCATCATCCCTCTCTCTGTTTTTTTTCCTTTTTCTTTACACCCTGTCGGTGGAGGTGTGTGGAAGAATTTCTCACCAGTCGAGGACATAAATTCATAAACATGAGCAACCTGCACTGAGAACGTCCTTGGTTCCCAGCCAGGCCAGGAAATCGAGATGTAAACAGCTGAGCACCCAACACACAGCTGCAGTGGGCAGAGACTAGATAACCAAAGGGGCTGGAGTGGGTGGTCTAGGAGGCTGACCCTTAGAATGTTGTGATAAGTTAACCTATGTGCACATTACATGTAACCTTTCAATTATCACCTGTAACCAATCTTAAGCTGAGCACGCCTCTTGCTAGAATGCATATAAGTCACTGCATCACGGAAATAAAGCAGACTTCACCATCTAACCATATTGGTGAACAAAGAGTCATCTTCCCATAGAGCTCCACCGAACGGTTTTTCTCCACAGAGGCGCTGGGGGGGGGGGGGGGGGGCTGCACTTTCAGATGCTTAGCAGAGTCCCTTGGGTGGGTCATCAGAGGTACTCAGCAAATAAGGTGGTACGCACAGCTGTTGTTAGCAGCACTCAGCGAATCAGTTGGCACGCACAGCTGTTGTTAGCGGCACTCAGCGAATCAGTTGGCACGCACGGCTGTTGTTAGCAGCACTCAGCGAATCAGTTGGCACGCACAGCTGTTGTTAGCGGCACTCAGCGAATCAGTTGGCACGCACGGCTGTTGTTAGCAGCACTCAGCGAATCAGTTGGCGCGCACGGCTGTTGTCAGCGGCACTCAGCGCATCAGTTGGCGCGCACGGCTGTTGTTAGCGGCACTCAGCGAATCAGTTGGCACGCACGGCTGTTGTTAGCGGCACTCAGCGAATCAGTTGGCGCGCACGGCTGTTGTTAGCGGCACTCAGCGAATCAGTTGGCGCGCACGGCTGTTGTTAGCGGCACTCAGCGAATCAGTTGGCACGCACGGCTGTTGTTAGCGGCACTCAGCGAATCAGTTGGCGCGCACGGCTGTTGTTAGCGGCACTCAGCAAACCACTTGTTACGCACGGCTGTTGTTAGTGGCACTCAGCAAATCACTTGTTACTCACGGCTGTTGTTAGTGGCACTCAGCAAATCACTTGTTACGCACGGCTGTTGTTAGTGGCACTCAGCAAATCACTTGTTACTCATGGCTGTTGTTAGTGGCACTCAGCAAACCACTTGTTACTCATGGCTGCAGGAGTTCTGAGAAACTTTTTAAACTGAGAAAGCTTTTGCAGGTTTTGCCAGCTGAGTGCCTATGGCAGCCACCATTAGTCATGTGCAGCAGCCACAGCAACCTGCCGGTTGGCTTTCCTAAGAAAGCTTACTAAGAGACACAATGCTAACTCTTTATGCATGGTCTCATTTCAGTTTCTACACTCCAGGCTCTCATCGGGCTCCTCAGTACTCATAGCAGTTTCACAAGTTTGGTAAAGAGCATTTTTGGTAGGGGGCTGGGGAGCACTGGATTGCAGGGCTTCAGCGGGTGGCAGAGGTGGAGAGGATTTAATTGGCGGCGAAACCTTCAGTTGGTAAAAAATTGAACTCGCTGGGGGGGGTATACTTCTTAATAGCTGTTATAGTCTCTCCTGAAGTGCTTTAGCCATTTCTTCCTCATCAATCACTGCATCCCATAGCACTCTCCTTCAGCAAAGTAACTATCAGGGGTCCCAAAGAACCTGTCAGCATAACCATAGGCTATAAGTCCTGGTACTTTGCCTTCCAGCACTGCTGCTTCCATGAAAAGCATAGAAGTAAAGAAACAGCTACCTGTTTGGCCAATTTTTTGGAGCTCCACAGCAGGCAACCTTCTCGATTATCCGCCTTGCTGTTGTAGCCAGCGACCTTCTCATTATCCGCCATGCTATTGCAGCCTGCGACCCTTGTGTTCACTTTTGCTGCCTTCTGCCTGCTCGGCCATATATTCCTTTCGGAGACGGCTTAAATGGCAGCAGGATAGGGGCCCGGGATGATCACGGTGAGGGTCCAGTCCTCAGCTGTCATATGATCAATGGCGCAAGCCCAGCAGCACAAGTCCAGCGGTGCGGGGTTGAACAGCGCACAGAAAGCAGCACAGTTCAGTGGCGCAAGTCAGTGTCAGGGGTCGCACGGCGCAGATCCAACGGTGCAAGTCCTGCAGGAAGAAAATCCAACGTTGTCACAGCACAGGAAGGGTCCAAAGTTCCAGGGTGTTTGGGTGCCACTTGCAGGGTCGATGACTCAATATGATGACTCAATATGAGTTAGCTTGCAAGACAATCCAAGGTTTATTGACAGCATCAGGCTTCAAGTTACAGAGCACATATTTTAGGTTAGGGTGAGCAAAGTGAGCGCAAACCCAGCATGCAGTGCAGTACATCTGAAGACTGGAATTTGCATGTTCCTCCTATTTGTGGTTTCTGGCTAAAGCTAAATTCTCCATCCCTTTCTGGACACAGTCCCACAGAAGCTGTTTATCAGAAGGCTCAAGGACAAATTCCTTTTGAGCTTCTTCACATACACTGCTGTGGTTTAACTGCACTTCAATACTCAGACCTCACATCAAGGGCTTGATTGTACAAGCTTCTAGGAGCTCATGTCCCCTCTCCTTCAGCCAGTTCCCAACACAGAAGGTTATCAGGAATAGCCAGCATGGATTTGCCAAGGGGCAGTCAGGCTTGGCTAAGCTGAGAGAATTCTGGAATGCCATAAGTGAATGGATAGATGCAGGGAGAGCAGTGGATGGAGTCTGCCTTGGCATCAGCAAGGCCTTTGGCACCATCTCACATGGTATCCTGGTGAGCAAGCTGAGGAGGTGTGGGATGGCAGAGCAAGCAGTGAGGTGGGTTAGGAACTGATGGCAAGGCAGAGTGCAGAGGTTGGTGAGCAATGGTGTCAACACCAGCTGGAGAGCTGTTGCCAGTGGAGTGCCCCATGGAGCAATGCTGGGGCTAGTCCTGTTCAACATCTTCATCAGTGACATTGATGAGTGCACAGACAGTCAGACAGAGGCTGATCAGCAAGTTTGCTGCTGACACTAAGCTGAGAGGCTTGGCTGAGACAGCTGCAGGATGTGAGGGCATCCAGAGAGACCTGGAGAGACCGAGCTGGGCAAAGCACCTTGGGCAGAGAGATCTGGGCAGAGAGGAACTAGAGGTGAGGGACAAAGGGGTTGAGAGCTTGTGGGTTAAAATCAGAGGGAGGCCTAACAAATCTGACATCCTGGTTGGAGTCTGTTACAGACCACCCAATCAGGATGAGGAAACAGATGAGATATTTTACAAACAGGTGGAGGTTGTCTCAAGATCTTCAGATCTTGTCCTTGTGGGTGACTTTAACCTGCCAGATATCTGCTGGGAACTTAATTCAGCAGAGAGGAGGCAGTCCAGGAGATTTCTAGAGTGCATGGAGGACAGCTTCATGACCCAGCTGTTAAGTGAGCCTACTAGGGGTCAAGCTCAGCTTGACCTGCTGCTCTCCAACAGAGAAGGGCTGGTAGGAGATGTGACAGTGGGAGGCTGCCTGGGGTGCAGTGATCAGGAGTTAGTGCAGTTTTCAATATGCAGGGAGGTAGGGAGGCACTACAACAAAACCTACACCTTGGACTTTCGGAGGGCAAACTTTAATTTGCTTAGGAAACTTATTTGCAAAGTCCCCTGGGCAGCAGTCCTTGGGAACAAAGGGGTCCAGGATGGTTGGACCTACTTGAAACAGGAGCTCTTGAAGGCACAGGAGCTGGCAGTTCCCATGTGCCCAAAGATGAGCCGGCAGGGAAGGCGACCAGCCTGGATGAGCAAACAGCTCCTGAAGGAATTGGGGGAAAAAAGAGGGTGTATCACCTCTGGAAGGAGGGGAAGGCTTCTCCTGACGTGTTTAAGGAGGTAGCCAGATTATGCAGGAGAAAAATTAGAGAGGCTAAGGCCCAGCTAGAACTTAGGCTGCCACCTCTGTGAAGGACAATAAAAAGCCCTTTTATAAATGTATCAACGCTAAAAGGAAGGGCAAGAAGAGCCTCCACTGCTTACTGGACCAGGAGGGGAACACTATAACTGACGATGAGGAAAAGGCTGAGGTCCTGAATGCCTTCTTCACCTCAGTTTTCAACAGTAAGGAGGGAGGAGTTCAGGGCAAGTGGCCTCTTGAACTGGGGGATGGGGTCAGGGAGCAGTGTGTTCCCCTGGAAATCCATGAGGAATTAGTTCAGGACCTGCTGAGCCACCTGGACACCCACAAGTCCATGGGACCAGATGGGATCCATCCCAGGGTGCTGAGAGAGCTGGCAGCTGAGCTGGCCAAGCTGCTCTCCATCATTTTCCAGCAGTCCTGGCTCACCAGAGAGGTCCCAGGAGACTGGAAACTGCCAACGTGGTCCCCATCCACAAGAAAGGTCGGATGGAGGAACCTGGGAACTACAGACCCGTCAGCCTGACCTCAGTGCCAGGGAACCTGATGGAGCAGGTTATCTTGGGGGTGATAACAGCACACCTGAGGGATGGCAAAGGGCTCAGGTCCAGCCAGCATGGGTTTAGGAAGGGCAGATCCTGCCTCTCCAACCTGATCTCCTTTTATGATCAGGTGACTGCTTGGTGGCTGTGGGGAGGCCTGTGGATGTGGTCTATCTGGACTTCAGCAAGGCCTTTGACACTGTCCCCCACAGCAAACTGCTGGCTAAGCTGTCAGCCCATGGCTTGGATGGCAACACTCTGTGCTGGGTTAGGAACTGGCTGGAGGGCCGGACCCAGAGAGTGGTGGTGAATGGTGCCACATCCAGCTGGCAGCTGTCACTAGTGGTGTCCCTCAGGGATCTGTGCTGGGCCCCATCCTCTTTAACATCTTCATAGATGATCTGGATGAGGGCATGGAGTCAGTCATCAGCAGGTTTGCAGATGACACCAAGCTGGGGGCAGATGTGATGGAGTTGGAGGGCAGAAGGGCTCTGCAGCAGGACCTTGACCGCCTGGACAGATGGGCAGAGGCCAATGGGATGGGGTTCAATAGCTCCAAGTGCAGGGTGCTGCACTTTGGCCACAACAACCCCATGCAGAGATACAGGCTGGGGTCGGAGTGGCTGGAGAGCAGCCAGACAGAGAGGGATCTGGAGGTGCTGATTGATACCCACCTGAACATGAGCCAGCAGTGTGCCCAGGTGGCCAAGAGAGCCAATGGCATCCTGGCCTGCATCAGGAATGGTGTGGTCAGCAGGAGCAGGGAGGTCATTCTGACCCTGTACTCTGCACTGGTTAGGCCACACCTTGAGTACTGTGTTCAGTTCTGGGCCCCCCAGTTTAGGAGGGACATTGAGATGCTTGAGCGTGTCCAGAGAAGGGCAACGAGGCTGGGGAGAGGCCTTGAGCACAGCCCTATGAGGAGAGGCTGAGGGAGCTGGGATTGTTTAGCCTGGAGAAGAGGAGGCTCAGGGGTGACCTTATTGCTGTCTACAACTACCTGAAGGGAGGTTGTGGCCAGGAGGAGGTTGCTCTCTTCTCTCAGGTGGCCAGCACCAGAACAAGAGGACACAGCCTCAGGCTGCACCAGGGGAGATTTAGGCTGGAGGTGAGGAGAAAGTTCTTCACTGAGAGAGTCATTGGACACTGGAATGGGCTGCCCGGGGAGGTGGTGGAGTCGCCGTCCCTGGAGCTGTTCAAGGCAGGATTGGACGTGGCACTTGGTGCCATGGTCTGGCCTTGGGCTCTGTGGTAAAGGGTTGGACTTGATGATCTGTGAGGTCTCTTCCAACCTTGGTGATACTGTGATACTGTGAAGTGCACCAAGGCCAAGTGCAGAGTCCTGCACCTGGGGAGCAATAATAAACTGCTGCAGTCCAGGCTGGGAGGTGACTGCTGAAGAGCAGTCCTGGGGAGAGGGACCTGGGGGTCCTGGTTGCTAACAAGTTACCCATAGCACAGCAATGTGCCCTGGGGGCCAAGAAGGCCACTGGAGTCCTGGGGGACATTCAGCAGAGTGTGCCCAGCAGATCAAGGGAGGTTCTCCTCCCACTCTAATCTTCCCTGCTGAGACCTCATCTTGAATACTGTGTTCAGTTTTGGGCTCACCAGTTGCAGAGGGACAGGGACTGCTGGAGAGGGTCCAAGGGAGGGCTACGAGGATAATGAGGGGAGTGGAGGGCACTGCCTGATGAGGAGAGGCTGAGGGACCTGGGGCTGAGAGTCTGGAGGGAGGAAGCCTGAGAGGGGATTGGATAAATCATAGAATGAGTCAGGGCTGGAAGGGACCACAAGGATCACACAGTGCCAACACGTGCCATGGGCAGGGACACCTGTCACAGAAGGGTATTCTGCTGCCTACACCGACTGTGGCAGAGGGGAGGAATTAATTGGTGCAAGATAATATTGTATAAAAATACATATTTATTAACTTCAATATTCTGAAGTCTCACCACCCCAAACCACTGAATTTAACATTAAAAGTGCCATAAATAACAGACATAAAGTTATGTTCACAGAAAATAAGGCTTTTAATAGAGTCATAAGCATCAAGCAATGTACAGGCCTGGGTGCACAGGGAGGCTCTGCTCTACCCTAACACACAGCCTTTGTTTTCAGTTCTCTCTTTTTATATCCTATTCTATTACATATTCATTACTAATTCTAAGAACAGGTTGGATTTTCCTTATCAGTTCCAAGAATGGGAGGTGTCTCTTCCACGCATGTCTCTTTTTATCCAGTGGTCCCTCTGGTGGTCTTCAGTGATGAAGTAAGGGGTCTTCCTCAAGTGTCTTTTCCATGAACTCCAAACTAGTAGTGTCCTTTGTATGGCTCTTCCTCTGTTTGCTCATGTGCAAAGGCTGTCTCTTCCACCTGCCTCCCTCCTCCACCAACCTT
Organism: Pogoniulus pusillus; assembly: GCF_015220805.1. Lineage (NCBI taxonomy): Eukaryota > Metazoa > Chordata > Aves > Piciformes > Lybiidae > Pogoniulus > Pogoniulus pusillus. Next base: position 534,462 of record NW_026974710.1, on the reverse strand, counting down.
TCTAGTTTCTAATTGTTTATAACTCCGTTATCTTAAGCCAAGCGCACACTTTTGTGATGGTGGTGCAAGGAGGAGTGCAGCTCCATTCAAAGTTCCCCTACCTGTCTGTGGCCTCTTGCCATGAATTGATCAGATCAAACATCTATTTCTCACAAAAGGATCCTACATGGTTATGAAGGACATTCTAGGATTAATATCAAACCATCACTTACTAACAACTATCAAACAATCCAAACTATAAACAGAGAGAGGACTTTCCCCGCAGCTCAGTGCTGCTTGGGGTCAATATGCAGCTTTGCCCAGCAGGTAGGCTGAAAGCTCTTTCTGCTCTATGGCAAGAGACAACAGGAATCACAGAGGCATTAAAGTGTTCACTTACAATTTTTTATTAATTATCAATCACCCTCCAGGGCTACATCACAGCCTATGCAAGTGTCCACATTTCAGGGGAGCTTTGCCTGGGGACTCTGAGGCTGGAATTCTCCCAGCTTCTGGGGAAAAGACAGTCTCTGACCTTGTGCTGCTGGCTTCTTCTGGATGCGCTGTCCAGGGATTCTTAGGCAGGGCCTTGTCTTGGGTTCAAATGCAGGTTCCCCAGAGACTCTAAGAAATTTAATAGACCCAATGACAATTTATAGAATTTATAGAGTGCCCTCCCCTCTTCCCCCTCCTTTTCCCAAAAGACAGGGAGAGAGAGAAAGGTAGGGACACCCAAATCAATCAATCTCACTCGATTTGGAAGTTAAAAAAGGAAAAGTTTAACAATAACTTAGAAAAGGGATTGGAGGTAGGGGAGTTTACAAAGGATAAGGAAGGGAAAACAGCAAGATACAAAAAAGGGATGGATACAACCTGAGTAGTGTGATGGTGTCTCTGCCTCGTGGCTGCCACGTGGTGTGCTGGTATGCAGTATGAGTGTGTGGGTCAGGAGGTAGCGGAGGAAAAAGAGCATGAGACAGGCAGCTCCTGTCTCTTTTATACCACAGGAAGTGGGGGGAGTGGGCTAACCATCACCTGGAGTGTGGCCCAGACCCCTAGGGTCAGGTTCAGGGTTACTCCCCCAGGAGTGTTAACCCTATACAGACCTTCAGGTGCAGAGGCAGGATGTTGTGCTGTCTCAGCATGATGTAACGCTGGCCATGCAGGCGGATTGCATGCAGACAATTCAGAGACTGCTTCCTGGTAATTCGGCTGCAGTGGCATGCACCAGGCAATAAGGCGGCAGGGGGCGTGCAGTAGGGTGCACGGCTGCATGGGAGACTATGGGAGATTCTCTCTCAGTAATAACAGCAAAACAAACAGGTATGCAGGCAGGCATAAACAAAATCAGTGCTGGTGAGTCTCAGCGAGCATGCAGGGGAGCCCAAGCACGTTGTTGACCTGTATTTATTAAATGTGGGCCGAGATTAATGGCTCCTTGGCCACTAGAATGACCAATCAGGTTGGCAGTCAGCCCAACCTTACCACAACAGGCAAAAGCTACAGGCCTAGACCTCCCAAATATGGGAATCACACGGGCCTTACACTAGGCAGGCATGAGCTGGGCATGTGGGGCTTACACAACCGAAAGCCTGGGCAGGCCAGACTTTACGGCACCAGGACTGTTGTGCCCCTTTGTGCTCGTTATGTGTTCATCTCTGGTTATGGGCAGAAAAACATGTCCAGGCAAGATAAGGCACAGGTAAGCCTACTTTCGGGCCCACAGGCCCTCCACAACACCTTACCCTAGAGCAGGCTGCTCACAGCCTCATCCAGCCTGGCCTTAAACACCTCCAGGGATGGGACCTCAACTCCCTCCCTGGGCAACCCATTGCAGGCTCATACCACTCTCATGCTGCAGAACTTCCTCCTCACCTCCAGCCCTCTGAGCATCCTCCTGGCCCTGCTCTGGACACTCTCCAGCATCTCCACATCCCTCTTGTCCCAGGGGCTTCAGAGCTGAATGCAGTACTCCAGGTGGGGTCTCAGCAGAGCAGAGCAGAGGAGGATAGAACTGAATTAATTTTGAGTCTGTCAATTACGAGAAGCGACAAAGAAGTTTCTGCTGACCAGAGATGAGAAAGACCCTGGGAGGAAGGCTGTGTGGGGTGCCCATGGCGGATAACTCTTCCAGACCACCAGGGTGGGTGGGAATGGGGGTGGGGAATGAGGAAATGCCTCTGGTAATGAACCCTCAGAAACAACTGTGACAACCCTGCCTCTGACTATGGATGTGCAGCTCAGCGGACAGCAACTGTGGCTTGTGCCAGCAGGGGGGAGGCAGGATGGATGGAGCCTTCCTGCCTGCACACAACTCTGCAGAAGCCTTGGGGTTCATTTCATAGCACATCTCACAGACCTTTACAGATCTCTGCAGACCTTTACAAGCCTTTATAGATACCTACAGACCATTGCAGATCCCTCCAAATCCCCCCAGACCCTCACAGATCCTCACAGACCCCTTCCAGACCCATCCAGACCCCTGCAGACCCTTATGTACCCCTCCAGACCCTTCCAGACCCCTCACAGAGCTTTGCAGACCCTAACAGACCCCTACAGAGTGTACAGGGTTAGCCCTCCTGGGGGCAGTGATCTTGACCCTGATCCCAGGTGCTGTTGACCCCTCCTCAGGGGTGGGGCTGAGCACTCCCAGGGCTTGGTGCTTAGCCACTGTCCCTTCCTGCCTCAGACCCATCACAGCAGGGGCAGCTCCTCTCTGTCTGTCTCTCTGCTGCCTTCCTGCTCCCCAGCAATCTCCATTCCTGTTTCCTGCTTGTGATGAGCTGGGGCTGGACTCAAGCCACTGAGTCTGCTTCAGACTCCTGGCATCTTCCATTGCCCTTAGTTCAGGTGAGCTGAGCAAGAGCTCTTCCTTGTCTGCCAGCAGCCCCAGACAGCAGTCACAGGCTCCTCTGCCCAATGCTCTGTGGACGAGTGAAGGCAAGCAGCAGAGCTGTGCCCCTGGGGTGCCACTCTGCAATCAAGTTGCTGTGACTCATGGCACTCACACAGGAGGCAAGTCTCTCCCTCCCTGCTTGCACTGCCCTCAGCTCTCCCTGGCTTTGCACTGAGCTGCTCTCACCTGCACAGCCAGAGCTGCCTCCCACATCCCACAGCAGCCTGCACAAAAGCTCCCGTGGCAGCCTCAGCAGTGATGCCCACAGCATGCAGCACAGACCTCCCCTGCCACGTACTGCTGAAGGGTCTCTCTGTGCCGTTCAGCTGCCTGCAGCTTGCTCCTCCCTGGGGACAGCTCTCTCAGGCTCCTCAGCTGGGCTGAGCCCTGAACAGAAAACAGACTGCATCATCCCTTCCAGAGCCAGGGAGAGTCCCTCTGGCCAGAGCCTGCCCACTCTTGCCCTCCCCAGTGGCAGTGCATCTGATTAGGAACTAGATGAAGGCTGCAGAGATGAATTCCAGGGCAGGGCTGGAAAGTGAAGCCCTGCAGAAGGATGGGAAGAAAGGATGAGTGAGGCTGCCAGAGGAAGGGAGGGAAACAGGAGCAGGACAAGGCAAGAAGAACAACTCAGCCTGCTGGAAAGGCTGTGCCAGCTTGTGTTAGCTCAGATGCAGGCAAAGGAGGCGTGTGGAGAGTCAATCAGAGAGCAAACAGGAGGTAAGTTCTGCCTAGAGAGAGTGATTGGCACTGCAGTGGGCTGCCCAGTGGGGTGCTGGAGTGGCTGTGAGTGGATGGATTTCTTGCCAACAGAAGGACATAAATTGATAAACATGAGCAACCCCATGCTGCAGAGTGTCCTTGGGTCCATCCCAGATGCAGGAAACCAGGTGTCAGGGCACGGCAGTGGCTGCTGGAAGCAGCTGCTTTGGACAGCAGTCCCAAAAAGCTTTTACAGGCTGAGAAACTTTGGCAGTTTGCCGCCGCCAGACGGCCCTCGGCAATCGCCATCACGGGGTGGTGGGAGCGGCTACCGGCAGCCGCCATCACGGGTGGTGGCCAGGGGTGGTTCCCGGTGCTGCGCGGTCGCTATTCCGCCGAAAGTAAGGGGGGGGTGGTGAAGGCTGCTCCGTTAAGCGGCAAGATTCCATAAGCGAGAGGGGTGGGGTTGGGGGAGTTCTGCTTTCCGGCGGCAGCTGCTCCGGGGAGGACCTGACTATGCACGATCACCGCCCCCAGGACATGCCCATCTGTATGGTCGCATGCGTCGTCACAACAGCTGCTGTTACCAAAGCAACCCCCATATCTATGAGCGGTTCCAACCTTCAATAAGCGCCTATCTCTGTATTTGCAGACACTGTCCCCCGCGGTTAGGGATGGGGTAAGCGAAAGGGAGCAGACAAAAGAGGAAGAACAGCGAGTTTCCCCAGCAGGGGGTATAGCAGCGTCCAATCTCTTACGGTTCTGCCAGCGCCTTAGGCATGGAGGTGAAGTGATGTCTCGGCCCCTCCTCGAGGCCCCAGCGACCTGAGGGTCAGCCCTGGGACTTTGTTGTTCGCTGCCTAGAGGCCTGCCAATCACATAGTGATACGGTGGTCCAATTAGTGTGTTCGGGCACCATTTGTCAGGGTACGGAGGCTGGCGAGAGGCGAGATCAGGGTACTGACGACTCGAGACAGCAGCTTCCAGGCACCTGTGCATCAGTACCATTTATTAAGGCAATACAGCAGTTTATATAGCCCCCAGAGGGGGTGTGCACAACCAGCCTGGGGCTGGCCGAAGTGGACAGTACAGATTGGCCCCAAGTTATGTGTAAGGCAGAGATAGGTTACCTGTGGTAAACAACCTGTGAGTACCACCCAGGGGGGCTGGCCAGGGTCAGCCCCCCTGGGGCTGTGTCCGCCTCAGGGGGCGAGCAAATCCCACCTCCTGGCAGCTGTGCGTGGGTTGCTCACTGTTCTCAGCCCAGGCCTCTGGGAATCAGTAAGACTCCAAGGACACTTCCCATCACAGGGCCTGATGTTTACATTCCATGCCTCGTTGCAGGAGAAAGCTTCCCACAACCAGGCGGTGAATTACAGCCCCCCACATGCAGCTGCGAGGAGGCAGGATCTGCCAGCTGCAGGGGGCTGGCCCTACAGGTTGTTTATCTAAGTTAACCTGTCTGTACCTCAGACATAACCTTAAGCCTGTCTGTACTTTCCACATCTACCAATCTGAAGTTAGCTATGCAGGCCTCTTCCAAGTTAGCACATAACTCGCTGCAACACGGAAAGCAATCGGAGAACGATTATCGAACCACATTGGTGTCTACGATTGTTACTCTCACGGTGCAACGCTGGCAGCTGTGCATGGAGGTGTTCAAGCACAGCCTGGATGGGGCACTGAATGCCATGCTCTGGTGATTTGGCAGGGCTGGGTGCTAGGTTGGGCTGGGGGAGCTTGGAGCTCTCTTTCAGCCTGCATGAGCCTCTGATTGGACAGGGCTGGGTGCTAGGTTGGGCTGGGGGAGCTTGGAGCTCTTTTCCAGTCTGCTGGAGTCTCTGAGTCTCTAACAGAAGCTGAGACTGTGCAGGCTGCTGCCCAGGCAATGCTGCCCATGGAACAAAGCTTTCACAAGCAGTGCTGAGCTCACACCACAAGGACAAAGAGGAGACTGCAGATGGACACAGGAGGATGACTCCAGCTCTCTACCTGCCAAAGGAACAGCAAAGGCAAAGAAGAGACCTCTGAATTTTCACCCACTCCAAGAAACAATCAGCACAAGACTGCCTCAGTGCCTGCCAGCAGGGCAAGGCCTTCCAAAAAGCCTTCCATTTGCCACCACTGACCCTGCTGCATTCCAGGAGGCTTGGACTTCCCACAGGACTTCCACTGCACCAGCAGTGGCCCTCTGCCATCTCATCTCCCCCAGGGCTTCTATCAGGCAAACCTGAAGCTCCCTACAGAACTCCCATTGGGTCACCAGCGGCCACGATGCCTTCAAACAGCAATTCTACTGCCCCACCTGTGCCCTGCAGGCATTGCACTCATCCTGCTGCAGCAGGCTCAAAGCTTAACTACTCTTTAGCTCAACCTGCTGCCTCAGGAGAGAAGGTTCTTGGCACTCTTGGCACTCCTCAGGCTCCTCAGAGCTCCTGAACACTCAAAGCTCTTCCCACCTCTGGCTGCTGGAAAGCCTCAGAGCAGCCACAGATCAGCAGGCATCCAGCAGGAACACTGCTGAGCTAGGCAGAAGGCCTTGGGAAGCCCCAGGCCTGCTGGAAAGCACCAGAGCCACTTACCACAAACCTGAGAGAAGCTTTCCAGGGGTTTCCAAAGACCTCCCTGAGATGTGCCCTACACTCTACAAAGACCCCAAAGTCAAGCTTAGAACCCTCCAGACCACCACCACCCCCCCCCCCCAAACACTTAACATCCCCTGGCACCCCTGAAAAAAAAAATCCTCTGAGATGCCCCTGAGACTACTCTCAGCAAGAGACTCTCAGGACTCTTCTGAGAACCTCACTTTGACCTCCCCAGTCTGGGCACAGGGCTCCAGACCTGGCCCTAGGGAATAAGTGCCCCCAATATTTGGGCACTGTGGGCAGCAAGCACCAAAATAAAAGCCAAAAGACAGGATTTGGGTCACTGTGGGCTTTTATTGACACACCTGGGCACGGGGCAGAGGGAGTTTTAACCACAGGGAGACACTAAGAATAGGGGAAGAACCAGACAAATCCCTGCACAGCTCAGCACTGTTCCAACGGCAGCTCTGGCTGTGCTGACTCAGCACTGCAATGATTCTCAGCAGCACTAAGTGGTGCTCAGCAGGGCAGGAGGTGTTTGTTCCTGCTGGAGCCCCCAGCCTCTGAGAAATGCAGCTGGAAAATGGGCAATTTTGGTTCAATCTGTTGGAAAGGCCTTCTCGGGCTGGGGGTACAATTACCCAAACAGACCCAGGGTGGGGCTAGTTGTGCTTACCCTGCAGCGTGGGTTGGTCACCAGTGTGGGTGCATTGGTGGGAAGTGAGACTGTCTCTGCTGGCAAAGCTCTTGCCACAGTCAGAGCAGGTGAAGGGCTTCTCATCTCTATGGACACGGCGGTGCTTGGTGAGGGCAGAGCTGTGGTTGAAGCTTCTGCCACAGTCAGAGCAGCTGTAGGGTTTCTCACCGCTGTGGATGAGTCTGTGCTGGATGAAATGTGAGCTCTTGGTGAAGCTCTTGCCGCACTCTGCACAGGGGTACAGGTGCTCTCTGGTGTGCATGCGTCGGTGGATGTTGAGAGTGGAGCTGTACTTGAAGCTCTTGCCGCAGTCCCTGCAGCTGAAGGACTTCTCAGTGGTGTGCACACTGCGGTGCAGGGTGAGGGCAGACTTGCGAGCGAAACTCTTGCTGCAGTCAGCACAGCTGAAAGGCCTCTCTCCGGAGTGGATTCGGTGGTGGATAATGAGGTCTGAGCGCACTGTGAAGCTCTCACCACAGTCAGCACAGCTGAAGGGCTTCTGGCCCCTGTGAGTTCGACGGTGTTTCATGAGGGTTGAGCTCACTGTGAAGCTCTCACCACACTCAGCACAGATGAAGGGCTTCTCACCCGTGTGAGTTCGGCGGTGGACAATGAGGCTCGAGCGCTGAGTGAATGTCTTGCCACAGTCAGCACAGCTGAAGGGCTTCTCACCAGTGTGGATTCGGTGGTGAGCAATGAGGCTAGAGCGCTCTGTGAATCTCTTGCCACAGTCAGCACAGCTGAAGGGCTTCTCGCCCGTGTGGCTTCGACGGTGAGCAATGAGACTGGAGTGCTGTGTGAATCTTTTGCCACAGTCAGCACAGCTGAAGGGCTTCTCGCCTGTGTGGATTCGGTGGTGTCTAAGGAGGTGGCAGCGCTGTGCAAATGTCTTGCCACAGTCAGCACAGCTGAAGGGCTTCTCGCCCGTGTGGCTTCGGCGGTGAGCAATGAGACTGAAGCGCACTGTGAATCTTTTGCCACAGTCAGCACAGCTGAAGGGTTTCTCGCCCGTGTGGATTCGGTGATGGTCAATGAGACTGGAGCGCCGTGTGAAGTTTTGCCCACACTCAGGGCACTGAAGCAGCTGCTTGACTGGCACAGAGGGGGCTAACATCAACCCATCCTCCTCCTCCTCGTATTCCTCCTCCTCATCTTGGTCATCTTCACCCTGAACATTCTCCTCATACTCAACATCATCACAGTCATCATTCCCCTCATCATCATCCTCTGTCTTGAAATCTTTCTTCTCTTTCTTCAGGTTGCACTTGGTCTGCTCCATCTTACTCCCTGGGTGCTGCTTCTCCTCCCAGCTCTTGTCTAGGTCCTGCTGTGAGGCCATGCTAGTGGGGGACGAGGTCACTGCTCTTACCTGGGGAACAGGGAAGCACCTGACCCCAGCACCTCAAACCCTGACATCCTGCCTGGCTCAATACAGCCTCTGACACCTCCCAACAACCACCATTCACCTGAGGCAAAGAACGGAGAGTGGCCCTCAAACTCCCACTTCTTGCCATGGGGTGGGGGCAGATCTCCAATGCCTGTGCTGATATCCCAGGTGCCGGTGCTGGGAGGGCTGAGACACCCTGGTCCTTACAGAGTGCTCCCAGATCCCTCTTTGCCAGCCCTGGGCTGTTGACAGGTAGCTTCCTGCCCTGGCCCTGCCCTTTGGTCTCTCCTGGTTCAGACAAGAGGCAGCAGTGCTGACCCAGGAACACCAAACAACCTCCAACCCTCTCCCGCCCATACTGCACATCCCAGCCGCAAACACAACCTCCTGCCCACACAACTGACCCCAACCTCCCTGGGGGGCCCTCAGACTCCTTCAGCAGAGGATGTCCCTCAGAGCCCCAGTGGCAGTGAAATGTGGGGAGTGGGAGGCTCTGCCGGGGGTTGGGATGTACCACATGGATCAACAACAGCCTGGGGCCCTGCTGCTGTCCCCCACTCTGGGTTCTTTACCTGCTGGGCTCTTCCCAGGGGCAGCTCTGCAAATTCTGCTCTTCCCCAGCACAGAGGGACAGGGCTGGTGCAGAGACAACACAGCCCCTGCCAGAGACAAGCAAAGGGCTCAGAGGAGAGGACTGACCTGCAAGGGATGGCTCAGTACTGCCCAGGACCATGCAGCAGAGATGGGGCTTGGAGCAAGCAGCTCCCAAGCCCAGCACCATGAGTACAGCAGACAGGCAGGGCTGTGGAAGAAGTGCAGACTCAGCTCCTTGCCCAACACACAACTCCCAGTAGACAGTTGCAGGGCAGCACCACAGGACAGCTGCCTCCAGACAGCCTCTCCCAGGCCTTGGCTGAAGGCTCCTCCCACTGCCTGCCCAGGGCTGTGATGGCTGCACCTGCACTTCCCAGCACCTCTGGCCTGACATCTCCTCCCTGGCCCTGCTCACAGACCCCACCTCACCCACGCTATGCTCAGCTCTGCCCTGCATGCAACCCCTGCCAGCAAGGCCCAGCTCAGGCACAGCTCTCTGCTGACCACTCCTCAACAGGTGGGCAGAGAAGCTCTGAGGACACACACCAAGGGAGGTTCCTGCTCTCTGCAGATGCAGGAAAGGGGGAAGGGACTTGCTCAGCTTCTTACAAAACCTTATAGCCCTCACTTTCACACATGCAGATGCCAGGTGTGCCTCTCTCTCACAATCTCTGCAGGGAAACCAGTATGACATCGCCTCTCACCAACGTGGTGGAGAGGTCGACACGTCTTATTGAAGCTAAGAGTGATGCTTACACAGTGGCTAATACAAGGTGTACAATTCTGATAGGTCACACAGCACAACATGGGCCTAGAGGCACAGCTCACCCATCGGCCCCCTCAGTCCTCCTCGCACAACTCAGCTACAGATAACTCAAGGTTCTTTTGTCCTGCAGCTGTGCTCCCTTACCAGAACAACCTAACCTTACCCTTCCTGCTCTCCTTGTTTCAGACTGCCCAATTCTGCCTGCACCCTGACATCTCCCCCTTTCTTTTTGAATGGAGCACTACTGATCATGCCTCGCACACATCGCACTACACATGGTAAAATACAATGATCATCAAGAAAACAACAAGTGCATAAGCAATCATTGTAACCAGGCTGCTAAGCCATCCTCTTAGTCCCCATCCTCCAAAGGTCTTGTCAAGCCAATCCCATCTATCTTCTTCTTTCAGCCTCCATATACCATCTTTCAAGTGCTGGATGCTGGCGTGTGTTGACTCTGAGTGATCAGACAGGCTCATGCAACACATTCCCTCAAAACCTTCACACCCATGGCCTTGTGCTAGAAGCAGAAAGTGAACAGTTGTCCAAAGGACCAAGAATCCAGACCGTGATCACAGTCACAGCAGAAGGCATGTGTGCCACGCCTGCACCGGGCTCTGTGTGGTAATCAATGCTGTAGAACCATAGCTGCATTTGGAGTTGACAGAGAGAGACTCTAAACTACAGGGGTCTCCCCTTGTATGTGAAGGAGTAACAGGCCAGGTTCTAACCCCACAGATAAAAATTGAGAGCCCTGATGTGCCCCTGCTTCCCACAGTGCTCACCTAGTTGCCCAGTATTTTTCTCAGACTCCCACCGTGCTGGATTCACTCTGTAACTCCAGGAACTTGATGTTTTCACCTCACTCCCTTGCTGTGACCTGTGTCTGTTGTGCTTAAGAGCTGCAAATTCCTGAACATGATACAAAAGCTATGCCCTATACTCTCTGCTCTTTCTATTAGGCTTAGTACCTTTGTCCTGTGCTGTTGTGCTACAAAGAGCCTTAAAACATTAGGATTATTTTCTACAAATTATTATCTTGGACACATATGGTTCTTGACCCACTTATTACAACTAAAAGGGATTTTATGCAAATACATTCTCTACATTTCTATTTGGGAACTCCTTAAAAACAAAAAGCACTAAGTTTTTGCTGATATTATTGCATATAATACACTTTGAATCACAGAATGAGTCAGGGTTGGAAGGGACCACAAGGATTATCCAGTTCCAACCCCCCAGCGTGCCTTCGTGCAGCTTGAGGGACCCAGCGTACAGTACATGTGGCTTCCTGGGCTGCAGAGAGAGCTGAAACACAAATGATTCAGAGTGCAGGAGGGCTCCCCCCGCTGGTGACAGTAGCCAGGCCCAGCCGAGAGAGTTGGGCACTTGTGGATCCAGGTATAAGTTAGAGGCGAGCAAAGGTTGTCACTGCCATCGCAGTGGAAAGAAGCTGCCAGGAAACACTAATGCAGCTGGTGGAAAAGAAGGCTGCTCCCCTAAAGGAGGGGGACTTAGTCATGCACTTAAAATATAAGGGATTTTTAAAGGGCTTAAGCCAGCTGATTTCACAGCGGAGGTCTGGCAGCAGCAGCAGAAGATTTATGAGGGTCGTAGAGCCGTAAAGCTGACGCTGAAGTACAAGAAGGGAGAAGAAAGGAACAGCCTTAAGGAAGCTGCTCCAAAACTTTTGTCTCTCTGTCAGAGATGGACACTGAAACTTTAAGAATCATTTTTGCTGTGCAAGATCACCTGGGGTGTGGTGAGAAAAGCCCTGAGGGACGACAGAAACCAGGGCTCCAAAGACTCCTAAGTTTGCCTTTCCAGAGCAGACAGGAAAGTAACGGAAAGCCAGCAGCTAACAGCCACAAAGGTAGTTGGAGAACTCCTGAGAAGCCGAAAGCTGTGAAAGTGCCCAGAAGTGACCCACTGCCACCTGAGGCCTCTGCAGCTCAAAGCTCCTCTGAGTTAACTTTTCAGCTGCAAAGATGGAAGATCAGGAGGACAGAAGCAGCTCTACTTGGGACACCGTGGCAGTCACCAAACCCATGGGAGTGGCATCCCCTGTGGCACGTCCCCACTCCCCCTGCCTCCCTCCCCTCCCTTTCTTCTATTTTTTTCCTTGCAGTTTCTGTGGAGAAGTTGTCCTTTGCTCTTAAAGGAACAGAGTGAATTTGTGATAGCTGTTTTGTGAACTAAAATCCTGATGGTTTTAGCTTCAATTGTAATAGATCTTAGAGTTTAGGAGTTTACTGGCTAAGATGTTAATTTTAATAAGCTTTAGAATAACTTTAGCAGGATATCTGAGATAAAACTGAAGTAATTAACACAGAGTATGTTAAGTACTTGATAGCTGAACACGTTTGATAGTTAATATAATGGAATATTATGGCAAGAGTTGTTTTGTAAGTGTAGGAGTTCTGATTAAGGTTTTCTTTTTTTGGGTATCAGAGCATTTTCCAGGAGCTCCATGGATGAAATATTATCTGGTCACTAGTGGTGTCCCTCAGGGATCAGTGCTGGGCCCCATCCTCTTTAACATCTTCATAGATGATCTGGATGAGGGCATCGAGTCAGTCATCAGCAAGTTTGCAGATGACACCAAGCTGCCCACCAAGATGTGGTTGGGTTGGAGGGCAGAAGGGCTCTGCAGCAGGACCTTGACCACCTGGACAGATGGGCAGAGTCCAAGGGGATGGCATTCAACAGCTCCAAGTGCAGGGTGCTGCACTTTGGCCACAACAACCCCATGCAGAGATACAGGCTGGGGTCAGAGTGGCTGGAGAGCAGCCAGAGAGGGATCTGAGGGTGCTGACTGGCCTGAACATGAGCCAGCAGTGTGCCCAGGTGGCCAAGAGAGCCAGTGGCATCCTGGCCTGCATCACGAATGGTGTGGCCAGCAGGAGCAGGGAGGTCATTCTGCCCCTGTACTCTGCACTGGTTAGACCTCACCTTGAGTCCTGTGTTCAGTTCTGGGCCCCCCAGTTTAGGAGGGACATTGAGATGCTTGAGCGTGTCCAGAGAAGGGCAACGAGGCTGGGGAGAGGCCTTGAGCACAGCCCTACGAGGAGAGGCTGAGGGAGCTGGGATTGGTTAGCCTGGAGAAGAGGAGGCTCAGGGGTGACCTTATTGCTGTCTACAACTACCTGAGGGGAGGTTGTGGCCAGGAGGAGGTTGCTCTCTTCTCTCAGGTGGCCAGCTCCAGAACGAGAGGACACAGCCTCAGGCTGTGCCAGGGGAAATTTAGGCTGGAGGTGAGGAGAAAGTTCTTCACTGAGAGAGTCATTGGACACTGGAATGGGCTGCCCGGGGAGGTGGTGGAGTCGCCGTCCCTGGGGCCGTTTAAGTCAGGATTGGACGTGGCACTTGGTGCCATGGTCTGGCCTTGAGCTCTGTGGTAAAGGGTTGGACTTGATGATCTGTGAGGTCTCTTCCAACCTTGGTGATACTGTGACACTGTGATACTGTGACACTGTGAGACTGTGATTTTCTCGATTTTCTTTGTTTTTCCTCAGTAATAATGTAATGGTTTCATTTCCTTTAGTTGATGTATTTCTGAAGTTGATAAACAATATAGTTAAGGCTAAGAGTTTATAATAGGGATAATATGTGATACAGGGGTACTATAGGGTATTTTTTCTTTGTGTTTTTTTTTTCTTCTATCAAGATAGCATTATAGGATAAGGTTCATGTTTAAAAAAAGGAGAGAGGGAAACCTCAACAATTCACTGATTACATCACAGAGAAATTCACCCTAGAGGAGGCCAATGGATTTGTTGGCCTAGAGAATGAATGTGCTTGAGTTTGATGGATATCAGCTTGTTATGTTCAGAATGTGCTAGTTTGAAGCTAGAGTGTTTTGGTGAGAAGGATTAGATTACAGGCCGTGAAAGGAGAACAATGGTGATGTCTGCTTCCCTCATAGGCTTGCTGAGATGGATAAGAACAAGAATCAAAACATAGATAAGGCACTACTCCTGCTGGGGAGCTCTGAGCTGCATCTCTCTCTCTAACCTCACCCTCCATTTCTCTGACTAATCCACATTGCTTCCTAACCCCCTTCCTGAACCTCCATTCTTCCTTGGGACTGAGGTAAGGTTGAGAGGGTTAGGGGGAAGGTGAAGGGGTGGTTGAGAGTCCCTCCTGGGGACTCAGGTTTCTGGGAAGGCTGTTGTGCTTCTGTGTTACCTTTTACCTTGTCTATTTCTGTATATAACTGTATAGACTGTAAACATCTGCTTGTACATTCTGCTAAGCTGTCAATAATAAGCTTCATTCCATTTCCAGAGCCAACTGAATCCAGTCTGGGTGGTTTCCAAAGTGTGGGGCAGCAGGGAACACCCAAACCATCACACTCAAATTTTCTGCAGTGAGTAGAAGCCTTGCTCAGATGGCTGTGCAGAGAAATGTACATGAGATATGGTTGGTGTACAGGTTTTGGTCACACTTTATGTTGGGTATTTCGTTTGACCTCTGTTATAAGGGCCAAGCCCACTCACTGGCAAAGATGGGGAACAACTGTTTTGCTAGCAGTGTTTACAGCACTGTGGGTGTTATCTGTTTGCAAAGGGCCCTGCAAAAGATGAGAAATGCTGCCTTCAGCCTAAAACAGAGAGCAATTGTGGCAATTAGGTCTGTATGGATGGAGTCTGAACAAGCAGTGCTGTGACACCCACAGGTCCATTTGTCAGCTGTGGACATTGTTGCACTGTAGGCACTGCAGTTACAAAGGGTGTAGAAACATAAACAGGTTCAATCAGAATCTGCACTGGTAGCACCCAACTTGCCAAAATCACACAGAAAGTTGGACTGTGGAACTGCATCTTGAGGCATTCCTGGGAAGACCTTTATCAGACCTGCCAGGAGCAGTAAATAGTCCTAATGTTTTGTGGGCATTTGCAGCCCAACAGCATTTCACAAATGCACTAAGCTTAACAGAAAGTCCAGAAGGTACAGGGCATAGCTTTGATTTTGTATTCTCAAGTTAGTAGCTCTTAAGCACAACAGACACAGGTCATAGCATGGGAGTGCAGCAAAAACATCAAAATCCCTGGATTTACAGAGTGAGTCCATAGAATCTGCCAGGTTGAAAGAGATGTCCAAGATCATTCAGTCCAACCTATCCCCAGCCCTATCCAGTCAACCAGACCACGGCACTAAGTGCCTCATCCAGGCTTTTCCTGAACACCTCCAGGGACGGTGCCTCCACCACCTCCCAGGGCAGCCCATTCCAATGCCAATCACTCTCTCTGGGAAGAACTTCCTCCTAACATCCAGCCTATACTTGCCCCAGCACAACTTGAGACTGTCCCCCCTTGCTCTGTTACTGGTTGTCTAGGAGAAGAGACCAACCCCCACCTGGCTACAACATCCCTTCAGGTAGCTGTAGACAGCAATGAGGTCACCTCTGAGCCTCCTAGGCTAAACAACCCCAGCTCCCTCAGCCTCTCCTCATAGGCTCTGTGTTCCAGGCCTCCCATCAGCCTTGCTGCCCTTCTCTGGACACGTTCCAGCACCTCAACATCTCTCTTGAATTGAGGGACCCAGAACTGGACACAAGACTCAAGGTGTGGCCTGACCAGTGCTGAGTACAGGGGAAGAATAACCTCCCTCGGCCTACTGGCCACACTGTCCCTGATGCAGGCCAGGATGCCATTGGCTCTCTTGGCCACCTGGGCACACTGCTGACTCAGCTTCAGCCTACTATCCACCAGTAGCCCCAGGTCCCTTTCCTCCTGCCTGCTCTCCAGCCACTCAGTCCCCAACCTGTAGCACTGCTTGGGGTTGTTGTGGCCAAAGTGCAGAACCCTGCACTTGGCCTTCTTAAATCTCATCCCATTGGCCTCTGCCCACCCATCCAGCCTGTCCAGGTCCCTCCCTCTGCAGGGCTCTCCTACCTTCCAACAGATCAACACCTGCTCCCAGCTTGGTGGCATCTGCAAACTTACTGATGCTGGACTCAATCCTCCCATCCAGATCATCAATAAAGATATTGAACAGGACTGTGCCCAGCACTGATCCTTGGGGAACACCACTAGTGACAGCTGCCAACTGCATGTGGCACCATTCACCACCACTCTCTGGGCTCTGCCATCCAGCCAGTTCCTGACCCAGCACAGAGTGAATCTGTCCAAGCCATGATCTGACAGCTTGGCTAGGAGCTTCTTGTGGCAGGCAGTGTCAAAGGCTTTGCAGACTCCATCCACAGCCTACCCCACACTCACCAGGCAAGTAACCTGATCCTAAAAGAAGATCAGGTTGTTCAGGCAGGACCTGCCCTTCCTAAACCCATGCTGGCTGGGCCTGATCCCTTGGCCATCCTGTAGGTGCTTTGTGATGGCACTCAAGATGACCTGTTCCATCACCTTGCCTGGCACTGAGGTCAGGCTCACAGGTCTGTAGTTTTCTGGTTCCTCCTTGTGACCCTTCTTGTGGATGAGTATCACATTGGCCAGCTTCCAGTCTTCAGGGACCTCTCCAGTGAGCCAGGACTGCTGATAAATGATGGAGAGTGGTTTGTGTTGGAGAATTTCTTGCTAGCAGAGGACGTGAAATGATAAACATGAGCACCTCATGCTGAGAAGTGCCCTTGGGCCCATCTTGGGAATTAAGATACCAGGCGCTGGGTAGCACCCCCCATATGCAGCTGCAGGGGGTGGAGTGCCAGCTGCATGTGGGCAGAGTTAGCCAGCCCCAGAGGCTGACCTCAGATTGTTATATTACCCTATCCATGCCTCAGGTGTAACCCTGTACCCTCTACATGGAACCAATCTTGGTGGAGCACAACTCTTGCAAGAATGCATGCAAGTCTCTGTAACACAGGAAACAAACAGACTGTGACCATCTGACCATACTGGTGAACAAAGAGTCATTTTACCCAGGTGCTCCACCAGCAGGTGTGCTAGTTTGAAGCACGCTAGAATGTTTTGGTGAGAACAACTAGATCACAGGCTGTGAAAGGAAGACAATGGTGATGTCTACTTCCCTCACAGTCTCTCTGAGGAGTATGGGAACAAGAAATGAAAACATAAGATAACACTCTTGCCATTTTTTCTCTCACTCAGGCTGCTGGCTGAGCAATATCTTACTCTCTAACCTCACCCTCCATTTGGGCTAACTCACTTTGCTTTCTTAACCTCTGGCCGAGCCTCAATTTTTTCCTTGGGACTGGGGTAAGGTTGAGAGGAGCAGGGGGAAGGTGAAGGGGTGGTTGAGAGACCCTCCTGGGGACTGAGGCTGCTGGGAGGGGAGTTGTGTTTCTGTATTACCTCTTTTACCTTGTCTATTTCTGTCTCTAACTGTATATACTGTAAATATCTGCTTGTATATTGTGCTGCTGTGAATAAATAGCTTCATTCATATTTCCAGAGCAAACTGAGTCTAGTCTGGGTGATTTCTAAAGTGGGGGGGGGGAACACCCTAACCATCACAAGCGGCTTGGCCAGCTCATCTGTCAACTCTCTCAGCACTCTAGGATGGATCCCATCCAGTCCCATGGACTTGTGAGGATCCAAGTGTCTCAGCAGGTCCCTTACTTCTTCCTCATGGAGTACAGGGGGACTATACTGGACCATGACTCCATCTGTCACTTCAGGAGTCCAGCTGTCCTGGAGACAACCTGCCCCACTATTGAAGATTGAGGCAAAGAAGGTGTTAAGCACCTCTGCCTTTTCCTCATCCCTTGTCACTCTATTCCCCTCGCTATCTAATAAGGACTGGAGGTTGTCCTTGGCCCTTCTCTGCCATTCAGATATTTAAAGAAACATTTTTTATTCCCCTTACCAACAGTGGCAGCCTGAGCTCCAAATGGGCCTTTGCCTCGCTCATTTTTTTTTCTACAAGACCTAACAACTTCCTTGAACTTCTCCTGGGACACCTCCCCTCTTTTCCAAAGGTGATACACTCTCTTTTTAATCTTTAATTCCTTCAGCAGCTCCCTGCCCATCCAGCCTGGCTGCCTCCCTCATCGGCTCATCTTCTGGCACAATGGCACAGCTGCTCCTGTGCCTTTAGGAGTTCTTTCTTGGAGTAGGTCCAATCTTCCTGGACCCCTTTGTTTCTAAGGGCTCTTTCCCAAGGAACTTTCTTAGTTCCTTAAATAGGCTGCAGTCTGCCCTTGGGCAGTCCAGTGTGGAGGTTCTGTTGATGCCCCTCCTGGTTTCTCCATGTACTGAACACTCTATAATTTCATGGTCACTGGACCCCAGGCAGCCTCCAACCACCACATCCCCTACCAGCCCCTCTCTACTTGTGAGCAGCAGGTCAAGCAGAGCTGGCCCCCTGGTAGGCTCATGTAACAGCTGGGATAGGAAGTTGTCTTCCACACACTGCAGAAACCTTCTAGACTGCTTCTTCTCTGCAGTGTTTAAGTCCCAGCAGATGTCTGGTAGGTTAAAGTTGCCCACCAGAACAAGGGCAGGTGATCTTGAGGCAGCCTCCAGTTGTTTAAAGAGTAACAAATCAACCTCTTCTTCCTGGCTGGGTGGTCTATAACAGACTCCAAACAGGGTATCGGTCTTGTTGGCCTTCCCCTTTATTTTCACCCATAAAGACTCAACTTGATCATCCTTAATTTCTACCTCCATGACATCCAGAGCATCCCTAATATACAGAGCCACTCCTCCACCCCTTCTCCCTTGCCTGTCTCTCCTGCAGAGTCTGTAGCCATTGATCACAGCACTCCAGTCATGCAAGTCATCCCACCACGTTTGTGATGGCAACAATATCATAGTTTTCCTCCAGCACCAAAGCTTCCAGCTCCTCTTGTTTGTGACCCATACTGCGTGCATTAGTGTACTGCACTTCAGCTGGGCTGCTGCTTTTACCCCTAGCTCTGGCCTACCATCCTCAGTTTCCTTTGATTTATCTCTGGTGCTGTCATGTTTAACCCCCTCCCCCTTCCACTCTAGTTTAAAGCCCTCTCAACAAGCCCAGACAGCTCATGTGCCAGGGTCCTTCTCCCCTTCTGTGTCAGTTGCATCCCATCCATTGCTCACAGACCTATGGCCAAATAAAGTTCCCCAAGATCAAAGAATCCAAAGTTTTGTTGGAGGCAGCAGCCTCTGAGCCACTTGTTCATCAAATACACTTTGCTATTCCTCTCTGCATTCCAGCCTGTGACTAAGGGTACAGATGAAAAGACTACCTGTGCCCCTGCTCCTCAGCTGCTTTTCCCAGCGTCTTAAAGTCCCTTTTGATAGCTTTTAGCCCTCTGTTATCAACCTCATCATTCCCTGCCTGTATAACTAATAAGGGATAGTAATCAGAAGGCTTCACTACAGTAGGCAGCCTCCTGGTAACATCCCTGACCTGGGCCCCAGGGAGGCAGCAGAGCTCCCTGTGGAAGGGGTCTGGCCAGCATATGGGGCCCTCTGCTCCCTTCAGAAGGGAATTGCCAATAACAATTACCCTCCTCTTTTTCTTATGAATACCTGTTCTGATGCGAGGGGGCAACTGATTTGTCTCAGTTGCCCTCCCAGCCAGTGATGCTTCTGCCTGCTCCAAAACCACCGCACCCTCAACCTCTAGTGCCCTCTATCTGTTGTGTAAGGGCAGCTGAGGGTGGCAGGATGGCTGGAAGGGTTTTCCCTTGCCCCTTCTGGCAGGCACCTGCATCCATTCACCCTTGTTACTTGCTTCATCTCTCTCTGGTTAAGGGGGACTGCAGAGCATGATGCTGTAGGTGCAGCTCTCTTTTACATTCCCTTCCAGCCCTAAGCCTTTCCACTTGACCCTAAAGTTCAGCCACTAGGTTAAGCAGACTACTAATCTGCTCACACCCAATGCAGCCATTTCCTCTGTCTCCCTCGACTTCAAGTGCCAGGTTCCAACACTCTCCACAGCCAGCTGTCTGGCCACCAGCAGCTAGCTCTCTTGCCAAACCAGGCTGTGGTGTCCCTGCTGCTGCTCCTCGTTTAAATCATCTGCTCACCAGGCACCGCCCCCTCCGCATCACCCTCAAGCAAGCACTTAACACCACGTAGCTTGCTGCACCTGCCACTTCCCTGCCCCCCTTCTGGGCTTCTCTGATTGAGAGAGCCGCAAAGTAGAGAAAAAAAGCTTTGAAAAGGCACATTTCAGCTGAGCTAGCCTCGGTACTGCTCTCTTACCAAACCAGGCTGTGAGAACAGAATCTCCAGAACAGTGAGTCAGAGAAAGAATATTAGGTAATTAGAAAGGCAAAAGGAAAAACAGGAGTGCATTAAGGCTCCTTAAATTTACACACAGGCATTCTTCTGTGATAGTGAGGGTCATCTGGATGTCTGGTTTTCAAACAGCGATTCACTGCTGCTTTCTTAGCACCAGGAACAGCAGCAGAAAAGAGTTTTGGGGCTATTAGCTAAGCTTGGTTGTTGGCTTGTTAAACAAACTGATGCTACTAGCAAAGCTTTATCAGGTCTAGTATTAGACATGCTACTTTGCAAAACAGGGCTGACATCGACCTTCTGCCCCTAGCACAAGACCACAGGTGTGAAGATTCCGAGGAACCTGTCTGATCATCCAGAATTATGCACGCCAGCATCCAGCATTTGAAAGATGTATCAAGACTCAAGAAACAAGACAGATGCAATTGGCTTGACAGGATCTTTACAGACTGGGGACTAACAGGATGGCTTAGAAGCCTGGCTGATATGATTGTACATAACATTGTATCTTTACCATATGCAGTGCATAATATCTGCAATATTTAAAGGAAAGGGGGTTTGAGCAGAATTTAGCAGAACTGAATAGTCTGAGAAAATAAGGAGAGTAAGCAGGATTGAGGAACTCAACTGATAAGGAGGCACAGCTGCAGAAAAGTGGCCTTGGGAGGCTGGCAGAGAAGCTGAGGGAGTTCTGAGCTGTGCCAGAAGGTAGGCCGCTCAGCCTTGGGAACAAGCAATGTTATGACTATGTTCTTGCAAAGGGGTGGGAATTGGTCAGGTCTGCCTGTGTATGTGTGGACAGCCCAGCTCTGCTTTGTAAGCCTATCAAAAGTACACACCCCTCTGCCCAACCCCACTATATAGGCTCATGCTGTGTTTCAATGAATGCATTGACCATTGTGCATCCCATATGTGTAAGCCTGCAGCCTCTCCCTCTCCCGCACAGCATAGAAGACTCTGTTCAAGTCTATTTACACTCCTCTACCCCTTGTAACTGCAGTGCCTACAGAGTAACAATATCCACAGCTGACAAGTGGACCTGTGTGTGTCACAGCACTGCTTCTTCAGACTCTACCCATACAGACCTAATTCCCACAATTCCTCTTTTCCTTTTAAAATGAAGGCAGTGCTTCTCACCTTGTGCAGAAAGACAACAGACACAGCACCTTAAACACTGCTAACAGAAACAGCTGCTCCCCATCTCTGCCAATGAGTGGCTCTGGCCCTTATAACAGAGGTCCAACAAAATACCTAACTCAAAGCATGACCAAAGCCTGTGCACACAACCATACCTCAGCACACATTTCAATTTCCTGCCACAGCCACCTGAGCAAGACTTCTGCTCACTGCCAAAGCAGGCTGGACATAACGAGCTGGTAGCCAATCAAAAGACCTGTGAGCACACACAAACAAATGCATGAACAGATATAAGGATGCAAACACATTCACTTCCTAGGCTAACAAATCTCTTTGGCCTTCTCCAAGGTGAATGCCTCTGTGTGATGTAACCAGAGAATTTTCAATTTCCCCTTCTGTCTCTCTTTCTTTCTTCTCTCTTTTTGTTTTGTTTTACCATGATTCCTCTCCTACAGTGTTATCTTGATATACAGAAAAAAAATAGAAAAAATATCCTATAATATCCCTATTATAAACTCTTAGTCTTAACTATATCAATGGTAGAAATGGATGAACTAAAAATTAAAACCACTGAATGAGGACTGAGAAAAAAACAACAAAGCAAAGAAATCCAAGAGGCTGTTACATTCCACAGAGCTCTGTGTAAACACCCTGGTGCCCAGGAAAAAGAAAAAACCTTAAATCAGCCATCACAAAAAGAGAATCTTTAACTTACACACTTACCAAAACAACTCTTACCACAATATTCCATTAGTGCAACTACCAAGTACTTAACATGCCATATTTTAACTACCTAAGCCTTATCACCATCACCCTGCTAAAATGACTCCAAAACTTGTTAATATTCTATTACCATTAACAACTACTTAATATCTTATCCAGTAAACTCTTAATCTCTAAAATCTATTAGAACCAAAAGCCAAAAACATCATCAGGAATTTAGTTTGGAAAAGGCTCTCACAAATGCACTCTGTCCCTTTAAGAACAAAGTGCTGCTTCTCTGAAGATACAGTGCGAGAAAGAAGACAAAGAAGGAAAGGGGGAGGTGGGGAGGGGGTGGGCCCTGCTGCTCCAGCAGGCAGGGAAGTTGTGTGCGTGAATCCTGTGGGGGATACACCTCCCACGGCTTCCCCGGATTCCACCGACAAACTGGCCCCTCCCTCGGCCTGAGACCTCACCCTTCCGTGCTCCAAATCCTCCACCTTTGCAGCCCAAAAGTGAGCTCTCTACGCAGGCGGAATTGAGCCGCAGGCACCTCAGGAGATGGTAGTGAAGCACTTAGCACTCCTATGGCATTCGGCTTAGCAGCAGCTACCAACACAAGCCTCTGATTAGGGTGAAATTCCAGCTGTTAGCTGCTGCCTTTGCAGTTCTTTCCCCTGTCTGCTCCTTAAGGGCACATTTACAGCCCCCTCTGGAGCCCTGGCTTCTCAGGTGCTGAACGATCCTTGGTTTGGCACAGCAAAAAGAGCTTTGTAAAGTCTGACTGCCCCAAAGTACATCTCTCACAGAGAGAAAGAGCTTCAGAGAAGCTTTGCACCACTGTTTCTTCCTCACTGATCCTCCTGCAGCATCACATTACAGCCTGCTCCTGATGCTTACCACCCCCATAAAGCTTCTCCTGCTTTTGCCAGACCTCCACTGTTGAACAGTTGCCTTAAGTCTCTTAGAGATCTCCTCCTTTGACTCCACAGCAGGAACTGCACTAAATCCCCCTCCTTCAGGGGTACCTCCCTTCTTCACACAGGCTGCATTAACGTTTTCACAGCAGCTCTTTCCCATTTCTCACCCCCAATGATTTGCAGATCCCCTACCTCTAATGTAGGCCTGGCTCCCTTTGCCAGCAGGCCAGAACCCTGCTTCCTCCTGCCATCCGCTGCCTGACTCTTCCTCGTCCCGAGAAATCACATCGGGGGTCACCAGGTGCCAGGTGTGCTCCTCTCTCAGAGTCCCTGCAGGGAAACCAGTCTGACATCACCTCCCACCAATGTGGTGGAGAGGTCGATGCCCCTTATGGAAGCTAAGAGTGATGCTCATACAGTGGCTAATACAAGGTGTACAATTCTGACAGGTCACACAGCACAACATGGGCTGTCCACAGGCCTAGAGGCACAGCTCACCCATCGGCCCCCTCAGTCCTCCTCGCGCAGCTCAGCTACAGAAAACTCAAGGTTCTTTTCTCCTGCAGCTGTGCTCCCTTACCAGAACAACCTAACCTTACCCTTCCTGCTCTCCTTCTTTCAGACTGATCAAATCTGCCTGAACCCTGACATGCAGAGGGGCAGGACAATTCACTGCTTTCATCTCCTCAAATGCTGCCAGATACTTTTCAACATCTCTCTGGGTGCCATGGACAGAGACACTGAAGGCAGCCTCAGCAAGTTGGCTGACCACAACAAGCTGTGTGGTGCAGCAGACAGACTGGAGGGAATGGATCCAACCAGAGGGACCTGGATAGGATGCAGAGCTGGGCACAAACCAACCTCAGGAGGTTCAATAAGACCAAGTGCAGGCTCCTGCAGCTGGGACCAGGCAATGCCAAGCACCAACCCAGGCTGCACAGTGCCAGGCTGGAAAGCAGCCCTGAGGAGAGGGACTTGGGGGTGCTGCTGGACCAGAAGATCCACATGAGCCAGCAGTGTGCACTTGCAGCCCAGAAAGCCAAGCAGACTCCGGGCTGCAGCAGAAGTGTGGCCAGCAGGGCCAAGGAAGTGATTCTCCCCCTCTGCTGCGCTCTGCTGAGACCCCACCTGGAGTACTGCATCCAGATCTGGAGCCCCTGGGACAAGAGGGATGCAGAGATGCTGGAGAGTATCCAGAGCAGGGCCAGGAGGATGCTCAGAGGGCTGGAGCACCTATTCTATGAGGACAGACTGAAAGAGTTGGGGCTGTGCAGGCTGGAGCAGAGGAGGTTCCCAGGTGACCTTCTTGTGGCCTTCCAGGATCTGAAGTGAGCTACAAAAAAGCTGGGAGCTGCTTAGTAGGTTGTCAGGGAGTGACAGGACTGGGGAGGATGGAGCAGAGCTGAAGGTGAGGAGAGTCAGACCAGAGGTCTGACAGTGAGGAAGAAGTTATGCACCATGAAAGTGCTGAGAAGCTGGAATGGGTTGCCCAGGAAGGGGGTTGTGGCCCCATCCCTGGAGGGGTTTAAGGCCAGAATGGATGAGGCTCTGAGCAACCTGATCTAGGGTAGGGTGCACCTGTCCATAGCAGGGGAGTTGGCACTAGATGGTCCTTGTGGTTGCTTCCAACCTTGATTCCATGATTTCCTGCTCATACATTTTTCAGCTGGGCCTTGATCCTGTGCCCTTTTTGGGGAAAAAGGCCTAATTTCTGCATGACCATTCCCAGGCCCTTCCCTCATTCACAGCCCATCCATAGCCCTGCTGTCTTTGCTGTCCCATGGCCCTGTGTCCCCCACCTCTGCAGCGGTTGAAAGGGTGGAGTGGAAAATGTGGTGGCTCAGAAAGCATCTAAAGAACTGAGCAGGAGCCCAAGCATGGAAGGTCCTGAGACTAAAGGCCAGGAGGACCTGGAGGCCTGAAAGAAGCAGCAACAGGCCAAGGGGGAAGGATTACAGATGAGGGGTGGGGAGATACCCTGCAACCTCCTCACACAGGAACTGATGAAGGGGGACAGAGGCAGTGAGAGTACAGGTGACTCCTGCCATTGAGTATGGGGTGGGGTGTGTGGGTAGGACCCCCAAGGGCCTGCTTGGGAAGTGGTGGATGCCAGGAGGTGTCAGGGGACTGTCCTGACCCAGGCAGGCTTTGGCTCTTTGTGCTTCCAGCCTCAGTTGCTGCCTCCACCCTTGCAGGTAGGAGCCAGACTGAGCCACACAGCTGCTGGACTAAGTCCTCTCACCCCCTGCAGCCTTCACCCTCCATCTCTCCATTCATTGCTCCATCTGAACTCAATTTGTGCCCTATCAGAGTCCCCAGGGCCCCACCAAGGTCCTAGGCTCATCCACACACCCAGCATGGCCCAGCAGAGGGACCTAGATAATGGTACCCAGGAAAAGAAGTGGGAGGAGCTCAAGTGGGCAAGCTGCAGGGGTGGCCCAGGGGAACCTCCTGAGCTTCAACAAGAGCAAGTGCAGGCTCCTGCATCTGGGCTGCAACAGGACTCACAAGCAGCACAAGCTGGGGGAGGAGCCAATAGGAAGCAGGCCTGAGGAAAAGGACTTGGGGGTGCTGGGGGACAAGGAGCTGGACAGGAGCAGGCAGTGTCAGCCTGCAGCACACAAAGCCAATGGCAGCCTGGCCTGCACCAACAGCAGATGGAGAGAGCAGATTCTGACACTGCCCTGCTGACAGCTCACCTGCACTGCTGCATCCAGCCCTGGAGCCCTCAACACAGTAAGGACAGGGACCTGACTGACAGGGTCCAGAGGAGGCCATGAGAATGATCAGGAGCTTGGAACAGCTCAGCTCTGACGACAGGCTGAGGGAGCTGAGGGTGTTCAGCTTTGAGAAGAGAAGGCTTCAGGCAGACCTAAGAGTGACATTCCAGGGCCTGAAGGGGCTACAAGAAGGCTGCACAGAGACTGCTCCCAAAGGCCTGCAGGGACAGCAGGAGGGCAGCAGCTGCAAAGCAGAGCAGAGCAGATGGAGATTGGATGGCAGCAACAAGTTCTGCACCAGGAGGCTGCTGCAACACTGCAGGGTGCCCACGGAGAAGTTGAGCTCCCATCCCTGGACGTATTCAAGGTGAGGCTCAACAGGGCTCTGGGCAGCCTGATCTAGAGCAGGATGTCCCTGTTGACTGCAGGGGCTGGGACTGGATGACCTCTGCAGGTCCCTTCCAACCCAAACCATTCTATGGTTCCATGCTTCTAAATGCATCCTCCAGGGAGAGGCAGAGGAGGAAACAGTGCAGCTGCAAGAGGACTGCTTTCCTACAGGCCTGCCCTGGGGTGTGTAGCAAAGCAGCAAGGAAGGCCAAAGCCCTCTTGCAACTGAAGCTGACAAAGGAAGGAAAACAGAACAAGAAAGGCTTCTTCAAATCCATCAGGAGGAAAAGGAAGAACAGGGAAGGTGTGGGGGCAGTGCTGGACCAGGAGGCACCCTGAGAACTGAGGGTGCAGAGAAGGTAGAGCTGCTGAATGCCTTCTGGGCTCCATTCTTTAAACCTAAAGCTGAACTCTCCTACGGACTCCAGACCCTGGATGAAGGGGAGGAAGACTGGAGCAGGGAGTGCTCCCCACTGGTCAGTGCACACTGGGTTAGGGATCAGTTATACAGACTAAACATTCACAAGTTCAAGGGCCCTGATGAGATGCACCCAAGGGTGCTGAGACAACTGCCTGATGTTATTGCTCTGACACTCTCCATCGTCTTTGCCAAATGAGGGCAGACAGGAGAGGTGCCTGAGGGCTGCAGCAGAGGCAATGGCACTGCAGGCTTCAAAAAGGGCAACAAAGAGGTTCCAGGAACAGACCAGGCAGCCTCACCTCCAGCCCTGCAAAAATGATGGAGCAGCTCCTGCTGGAGGGCATCTCAAGGCACTTGGAAGAGAAGAAGCTTATCAGGAGTAGTCAGCATGGATTTACCAAGGGGCAGTCATGCTTCACTAGCCTGAGAGCATTTTGTGATGCCATCACTGAATGGGCAGATTCATGGAGAGCAGTGGATGGAGTCTACCTTGACCATAGCAAGGCCTTTGACACCATCTGCCATGACATTTTAGTGAGCAAGCTGAGGCAGTGTGGAAGAGCAGGCAGTGAGGTGGGTTAGGAACTGGTTGCAAGATAGAGTTCAGAGGGTGATCAGTGGTGCCAGGTCCAGCTGGAGAGCTGTGACCAGTGGTGTCCCCCAGGGATCAGTGCTGTGACCAGTCCTGTTCAACACCTTCATCAGTGACACTGATGAGGGCACAGACAGACAGAGGCTGCTCAGCAAGTTTGCTGCTGACACCAAGCTGGGAGGCTTGGCTGAGACAGCTGCAGGCTGTGCTGCCCTCCAGAGAGACCTGGGCAGACTGAGAGCTGGGCACAGAGGAACCAGGTGAAGTTCAACAAGGACAAGGGCAGAGTCCTGCATCTGGGGAGGAATAACAAACTGCACCAGTACAGGCTGGGAGGTGATCTGCTGGAGAGCAGCCCCAAGGAGAGGGACCTGGGGGTGCTGGTGTCTAACAAGTTACCCATGGCACAGCAATGTGCCCTTGTGGCCAAGAAGGCCAATGGCATCCTGGGGTGGATTAGGAAGAGTGTGTCCAGCAGATCAAGGGAGGTTCTCCTGCCCCTCTACTCTGACCTGCTGAGACCTCATCTTGAATAGTGTTCAGTTTTGGGCTCCCCAGATACAGAGGGACAGGGATCTGATGGAGAGGGTCCAGCTGAGGGCTACAAGGATGACAAGGGGACTGGAGGGCATGGCTGATGAGGAGAGGCTGAGGGACCTGGGGCTGCTTAGTCTGGAGAAAAGAAGACTGAGAGGGGATTGGATAAATGTTTGTAAGTATCTGAAGGCTGCCAGGAGGGGGGGACAGGCTCTGCTCACTGCTCCCTGGGATAGCACAAGGAGCAATGGGTGTAAGCTGCAGCACAGGAGGTTCTGCCTCAACACAAGGGGAAAACTTCTTTACTGAAAGGGTCACAAAGCACTGGAACAGCCTCCCCAGAGAGGTCCTGGACTCTCCTTCTTGGGAGACTTTCAAGGCCTCTCTGGCTGTGTTCCTCTGTGTTCTGTGTCAGATAGGATTGTCCTGCTCTGGCAGGGGGATTGGACTCCATCATCTCTTTGGGTCCCTTCCAACCCCTAACACCCTCTGAGCCTGTGACAATGAAGAGGCCAAGGCCAAGGAGGAGCAGAACAAGAAGAATGCTTAAAAAGTTTTCCAACTGCCTGGAAAAACAACCCAAATCCCTTCCCAGCTCAGCAGAAACTCACACAAATGCTTGGGCAGCTCGGAAAAGCTCTCAGCAGGGAATTCTGCAGTCACTTTCCAGGCTCACTCATGTCTTTGGCACTCTGCACAAAGGCTTCAAGAGCTTTGCAGCTGCCCTCAACATGCCCAGCACAGCTCTGTGACCACAGAATGCCAAGCAGGAAGGGACCCCAAGGACCATCTGCTCCAAACATAGCAGGCTGCTCAAAACCTCATCTAACCTGACCCTCAACACCTCCAGGGATGGGAACTCCACCACCACCCTGGGCAGCCTGTTCCACTCCCTCACCACTCTTGCTGCAAACAAATTCTTCTGCACCTCCAAATTAAGCCTCCCCTGCCACACTTCCAGGCCATTTCCTCTCCCTTCCATCATCTGACACTGCCAAGAACAGACCAACCTCACCTCACTGCAACCTCCTCTCAGGGACAGGGCAATCAGCTCTCCCCTCAGCCTCCTCTTCCCCACACTCAACACCCTCATGTCCCTCAGCTGCTCCTCCCCAGCCCTCTCCTCCACACCCTTCCACAGCTTTCTTGCCCTTCTCTGGACCTGCTCCAAGCCTTCAACGACCTTCTTGAAGTCACTGCCCCAAAACTCACCCCAGTACTCACCATTTGGCCTCACCAGGGCCCAAGGACAGGGGGACAATCCTGCCCTGGACCTGCTGCCCACACCACTGCTCAGCCTTGCACACCACTGCAAGTGCTGCAGCCACTTTCACCAATCATTTCCTGCCTTTGCCAGCTCAGCAGGCAGCAAAGAGCACAGCTGCAATCTCTTGCTCTGCTTCTCAAGCTCCTCCAAGGAAACTTCAGGACTTCTTCCCAACAAAACCACTCAGGACAGCCTGACCCCACTCCAATCAAACTCTGCACTCAAATCAAAAGCAATGCCTCAGACACAAGCAGACTCTGGACATCTCATCCTGCTCCCAATGCTCCCTGCTCTTCTTCCACACACCATTTCTCCATCTACACACCAACAGGGCACAGTGCTCCTGACACAGCAGAGGGGACAAAAGCTCTGCACAGCTATCAGCCTGCAGGCAAACAGCAAAGGCTCCACCTGACCTCACTCTCTTTGTGGGCAGGAAACCTTGAGAGGAACTGAACAGCAGCCTGAAAGCTGTCAGCAAATCTTTCTGCCTAAGGAGATGGAGCCTAACAACTCCCAGACACCCACTCTGCACATGGCTGCCTCCTGCCTGCTGCAGCAGGGAAATGCACTCAGGCTCAGCTTTAACAGCCTGTTGGGGCTTGGCCTGGGGCCTTCTTTGCTGCTCTATAGGGGAACTGCACCAGAAAAGACTCTGCAGGCTCCCTCAGCTGGAAGCACATCAAATCCAAACACACAAATGCCTCCACACACACCACTGGAAATCCCCAGCTGGCCTCAGCCTAACATGCACAAAGAGCCTGCTGCAGACAGGGCAATATTCCTCCTGCCCACAGCTGCCAGCTCAATTCACACCTTCCTGACACAAATCACTCCACATGTGCCTGACACCCTCCCTCCAGGGCTCCAAGGCCAGGCCACATGAGGCCTCAGGCAGCCTGCTCCAGTGCAAGGTTTCCCTGCCCACAACTGGAGGATCCCTCAGGTCCCCTCCAAGCCAAACCACTCCATGACTCCAGGATCAAACACAGGACACACAACACCCACAAAAACAGGCCTCACATGCACAAGCATTTGGCAGCTCCCTTTGCACAGCCCCAGACCAGCACTCATGCACACCACCACAGCACACTCCAAGCACAAAGCTCTCTCCAACACCAGTGGATACCATTACAGCACAAGGGAGCAGCTCACAGCCCTCAGCAGCTTTCAGCAGCTCCCTCTTGCCCCAATGCTCAGCACCATCCCTCCTGCCTCCATTCAACTGCCCTCAGCTCCCAGCTGCACACAGCAAGGCTCAGAAGAGAGATGCTCAGCACTGGAAAGCTCAGCACAAAGCCACTGCAGCAGAGCCAGCAGAGGCACTGCACACAGCATTTGACTTCTCAGCTGGAGACAAGATCTCAGCCAGCTCAGAAAGCACTCCACGACCTCTGCCTGCACACCTCAGACACTCTGGAGCACAACAACAACTTTCTCAGCCTGGCACAGACAGGGGAAACAAAGTCCAGCACAAGGGGGTCTGGCTCTAACTCACCACCAGCACCTCTCCTACAGAGACTGGCTGAGAGAGCTGCAGCTGCTCAGCCTGCACAAAAGCAGCTCTGGGCTCTCCTTGCAGCCTGCATCTCAACTTCTCAAGGGCACCTACAGGCAGGCTCGGCAAGGACTGTGCACAAGGGCCTGTGGGGATAGGACATCAGGCAGTGCATTCCAACTGGAGCAGGGCAGAGTTTGGCTGCACAGCAGGAGCAAGTTCTGCACAAGGAGGCTGCTGACACTCTGCAACAGCCTGCCCAGGGAGCTGCTGAAGGCTCCAGCCCTGCACACAGTCCACATCACAGCTCATGTGCTCCTGGGCAGCCTGCTTTAGCTGCACATGGCCCTGATCACTGCCACGGGGTGCATAAGATGACCTCTGAGGGTCCCTTCCAACATGATGCCATCTGGCCAAGTCTTGCACCCAACACAAACTGCACCATCAAGCACAGCAACAGCCTGCCCAGGCCACTGCTGGACTCCCTCATCCTGCAGCTGGTCATCAGCTCTGCAGCTCTCATGCTCAGGGACAGGCCTCAGTGCTCGTCTGGCACTGCTCAACCCAGCAGCTCCACTCTGCCAGCTTCAAGCCTTTGGCCACACCAAACTATGCTCTCATTCTACCAACTCCAACAGCAGCAGCAAGCTCCACAACCCTCATGCTTCACACACCAAAAACACCAACTCCAGAGATGCAGCCCAAGGCAGAGGACAGTTTTTATTGCTAGGGATTCCTGTGCCATCACCTCGGGAAAAGCTAAACCCTTTCAGCTGTCCAGTTCTACCTGCAAGAGCACACAGAGGCTCCTCAACCCCTCTCAAAGCAGCTAAACACAAACTCTCCACACCAGGCTGGAATCCATTGGCAGTGCAAAGACAACCCTTAGCAGGAACTGCACAGAGCACTACAACAGCAGCTGAGATACACAAGGACAGAGTCTGCCTTGCCCACCACTCTCCAACAGACCTCCTCAGCCCAAATCTTGCCATCCACAGTCCACCTCAGACACAGCTCTCCAAACACCTCCTCATGACCAAACTCTCCAAAACCTCCCTCCAAACCAGGACAAACCCCAGGCCTCCATGCCCCCTCCCCACCATACCTCTCTGCCTCCCCCATAACAAAACAAACTAAAGCAGCAAAAAATGAGCTCAGCCAAAGCCAAATTCAGCCTGCAAACCTCCTGCACATAGCACAGATGAAGTCCACACTGCAAAGGGAGACAATCAGACAGAAGAAAAGGGCAGAATTGACAGTGCAGCCAGTTTGTAGGGGCAGTGCATGCAGGATTATGGGAAGGTAATAACACAGATGACACTTCCTGGGCCACCTCCTGGACTCCCTGGCCCCAGGAGGACTGCACTTGGCAGTTGCACACATCCCACTTCTTAAACCCATAACAACCCCTTCAAAAGCAGCTTCACCTGCAAGAAAAGGACCTGAAAGGGCCTGCAAGAAAGCTGGGTAGGGACTTTGCACAAGGGCCTGAAGT
The DNA here is from genome assembly GCF_015220805.1 of Pogoniulus pusillus. NCBI lineage: Eukaryota > Metazoa > Chordata > Aves > Piciformes > Lybiidae > Pogoniulus > Pogoniulus pusillus. Next base: position 503,032 of record NW_026974710.1, on the reverse strand, counting down.
GATAAGGGAGAATGGATTGAGGCTGCAAAAGGGAAGACCCAGACTGGACACTAGGAAGAAATTCCACACACTCAGGCTGGGGAGACACTGCAGCAGCCTGCCCAGGGAGGTTGGGAGTTCCCCTCCCTAGAGGTCTTCAAGGCCACACTAGGTGAGGCCTTCAGCAATCTGGGCTGCTAGGAGGTGGCCCTGCACATGCCAGAGAGCTGCAACTGGGTGACATTTAAGGGCCCTTCCAGCCCAAACCATTCCAGGAACATAGTCAAAGGGGACAAAGTGCACAGTTCAAGCAGAGCAACAGCAAAGAAGCCAGGAAGGAGCAGGCTGGGGCAGTGGAAGGCAGCAAAGAGATCAACCTCAGCTGCTGGCCAGAGGCACAGCTCTTCACAACTCCTAAAGGCCTCTAAAGCCTCATTAAGTGCTTCAAAACTCCTGTAAGTTCTTAAACACACCACAAGACACATTCAACTCTCTCAACAGCACTGCAGAGACTTGCCTGAGTTCTGCTTGTTCAAGCTCTTCAAACAGGCCTGAAAATCATCAAAACAGATTAGAAAACTCTGCAGAAGTTATTAAAACCTTTCTGCAACTCTTCCAACTCCTTCTGTAGAGATTCCAAGGACATTCCAGGTATCCTGAACCCTTCCACACCCTTCAGAAAGGCCCAAACAGGCTTAAAGCTGCATTTAAAGTGAAAGTGACTAAAAACAACCAAAATCCCCTCCAAAGCCTCACTCCAGGCCCTGCCCAACTCCTGCACACTGATTGTGCACAGCTCTCACACAGCTTCTGCCTCTGCCACTCTCCAGCAGCCTTCACAAACCCCTCCCGAGCCTCACTACTGCCTCACAAAGCCTCACCAGCTGCTGCCAACGCCTGCAGCTCACCAAACCCTCAGCACAAGCCCTTCCAAGCCCCTGCCACTGCCCAAACCCCCTCACCACGCACCCAAACCTCTCGCCCGGAGCCTCACACACACTCGCACCACTCTGCGCCTCCTCAGCCCCGCACACAGCCGCAACACAAAGCGCCAAAAGCTCTCCCCAGCTCCTCACAGCCTCGCACCAACTCCCCACAGCTCCACAGAACCTCCGCACAGCTCTCGCCACAACCTCCCTGCCCACACAGCCTCAGCCCCTCCCGCCCAGCCCTGCCCCTGCCCCGCACCACACACAACATGGCGCCGGCCCCACCCCAACGCCAACTCCCGCCCTGCCCCGCGCCGCCCCGGGGCCCTGCCACACACTTCCGCCTCCGCTCCCGCCGCCCTCAGCCCCTCCCGGCCCCAGCCCCGCTCCTCTCACCCACGCCCGACCCACACAGCCCCAGCCCCGCTCCGCTCCCGCCGCCCTCAGCCCCTCCCGGCCCCAGCCCCGCTCCTCTCACCCACGCCCGACCCACACAGCCCCAGCCCCGCTCCGCTCCCGCCGCCCTCAGCCCCTCCCGGCCCCAGCCCCGCTCCTCTCACCCACGCACGACCCACACAGCCCCAGCCCCGCTCCGCTCCCGCCGCCCTCAGCCCCTCCCGGTGCCACTCTCGGCTCCCCCAGGCCCCGCAGCCCCTCCCGGTGCCACTCTCGGCTCCCCCAGGCCCCGCAGCCCCTCCCGGTGCCGCTCTCGGCTCCCCCAGGCCCCGCAGCCCCTCCCGGTGCCGCTCTCGGCTCCCCCAGGCCCCGCAGCCCCTCCCGGTGCCGCTCTCGGCTCCCCCAGGCCCCGCAGCCCCTCCCGGCTCCTCTCCCCCGCCACCCCTCACGCTCCCGCAGCTCTCTCACCGCAGCGCTGCCCGCGCACACCACAGCCTCTGCTCCAGCGCTCCCACGACGCTGCCCAGCACCAGCCAAAATGGCGCTCACGCCCCTGGGGCCGGAGCCCACAGCGCCCTTGGGGGCGGGGCCGCTCTGCCCACGCCTCCCATTGGCTCTGGCTGCCAGCTCTGGGCGGGGCCTTGCCGCACCTGCGCCCCCTTGCGCTCGGCGCCGGAGGGGCGGGAGGGAGCCCTGGGCTCAGGCTGCTGCCCTGCGCTGGGCTCTGGGCAGGGCTCCGTGGGGCTGCTCAGGGGGAGGGTGTGGGGCTCAGGGGGAGGGTGTGGGGCTCAGGGGGAGGGTGTGGGGCTCAGGGGGAGGGTGTGGGGCTCTGGGGGGAGTGTGGGGGCTGGGCTTGGGATCACTGGGGGTGGGGGGCTGGGAGCATCTGGGGCTCTGCAGCATTAGGGCTCCATGGGGCCTCGCTGGGCCGGGCACACTGGGCAGGGCAGGGCAGGGTAGGGCAGGGCACACTGGGCAGGGCAGGGCAGGGCAGGGCAGGGCACACTGGGCAGGGCAGGGCAGGGCAGGGCAGGGCACACTGGGCAGGGCAGGGCAGGGCAGGGCCACTCGGGCACCGCACTCCCCGCAGCTGTTCCCAGCTGTGCCCGCAGCCCAAAGCAGCTGCAGCAGGGGCCGGGGCTGGAGCCTGGAACCTGCAGCCAGGACAGCAAAAGCCTCCAGGCCGAGGGGAGAAGCTGAGGCAGAAGCTGGCAGCTGTGAGAAACGAACTGACTGCAGTGTGGAGTGGGACAGGTTTGGTATGGGGTAAAGGCAAACAGCGCTGGGGGCAGAGCAAAGAGCAACCTTGCCAGAGGCACCCCCTGGCAGCAGGTGGCAATGCTCACAGAGGGTCAGGACCAGAGAACATTGGGTGAGCTTGATGCATATTCCTGAATATTCTCTGACATCTTTGGGGCTTTTTACAGCACTTCCCCTAACCCCCTTGGCCCCCACCCCTGAGTCCTGCCAATGCAGACAACAGCTGCTCTGCTTTACCAGCTGAACTTGCCCTCTGCTGTTCTCTTGACCATCAATCAGAGGGGCCCTGGGTCCTGCAGCAGCCTTACCTTCATTTCTGGGCACCCTGGCAACTCCTAACAGCTCTGCCTCTCTTCTTACTGTGCTGATTAAGTCCTGTGGCTGCTTTGCTGTGCCAAAGCCAAAGCTCCATGTATCACAATTCCCTTTTCTGTTCCTTACTCCATTTGGCTTGAGCCTTAGAGGCCATTTCATACTGTGGCCATTCTCTCAGAAGTTTTCCACAATAATTCTGGCCTCATCACCTCCTTTTTGCACCTTACACAGCTTGGTTTTTACTTCAGAATCTGCTTCCTTAACAGTCTTAAATTCCCATCTTCTTTCCACGTTTTTCTTGATCACTCCTGTTAACAAGGGTAATAAGCAGGGGATTAGTCCCTACATTAAAAGAATTACACTGATGCCTATTGATGAACTTCTTCAGCCTCCAAGGCTCCACCCATTTGCTGACCCCCATTTCTCTAAATCCCCTGTCATAGAATCATAGAATCATAGAATCAGGCAGGTTGGAAGAGACCTCCAAGAGCATCCAGTCCAACCTAGCACCCAGCCCTATCCAGTCAACCAGACCATGGCACTAAGTGCCTCATCCAGGCTTTTCTTGAACACCTCCAGGGATGGCAACTCCACCACCTCCCTGGGCAGCCCATTCCAATGCCAATCACTCTCTCTGCCAACAACTTCCTCCTAACATCCAGCCTATACTTCCCCCAGCACAACTTGAGACTGTGTCCCCTTGTTCTATTGCTGGTTGCCTGGAAGAAGAGGCCACCCCCCACCTGGCTACAATGCCCCTTCAGGTAGTTGTAGACAGCAATAAGATCACCTCTGAGCCTCCTCTTCTCCAGGCTAAACAGGCCCAGCTCCCTCAGCCTCTCCTCATAGGATTTGTGCTCCAGGCCCCTCGCCAGCTTTGTTGCCCTTCTCTGGACACGTTCCAGCACCTCAACATCTTTCTTGAATTGAGGGGCCCAGAACTGGACACAGCACTCAAGGTGTGGCCTGAGCAGTGCTGAGTACAGGGGCAGAAGAACCTCCCTTGTCCTGCTGGCCACACTGCTCCTGATGCAGGCCAGGACTGGGACATGGCCACTTTTTCCATTTCAGTGACTCTCTGCTCTGTTGCTTTCCCTTCATCATCAGGATGCAAGCAGCAGTTTGATGAGTTACATTTTCCATACACCCCCACCCCCCCGGGCTAACCTAATTCTAAGATCTGCCTGCGTGGCTGTGTGCTCATTTCCTGAGCTCTCTTGGAAACCTAACCGGTTTGAGAGTGTTTTTCAAGCATGGAACAACTCTGAGAATCTGTGCTGGGACATAAAAGCTTCAGATGCTGTCGGGGGGGGGGGGGGGAATGGTACTTGCTGGAGGTTTTTGCTCTGTGTTTGAATGTCACTCGGGGAGGTCTCATTGCATTGTTATGCAAATGGAGCTTGGCCGAGGCCTTTAGCAGCGCTTTCTGCAAACAGATTCACGGGGGGGGGGGGGGGTGCCCCGGGGTGCCCCTCCCTGTCCCTGCGGCTCCTGCGCCTGTAGCTGCCGGAGGGACAGGGGGGACGGGGACTGGTCAGGCTGGTCCGACCTGGGAGCTCCTGCCCCGAGCGCAGCTCCGCCCCAGGTCCTGCCCGGGGCTCGACCCAGAGCTCTTACCCGGACTCTGCCCCCGCAGATCTCCTCTCTCGCCCCAGCCACAACACCTAGAACGAAAACACTCAACATGAGCTCTTTCCCACACACAGACCCAGGTGAAGGAAGCTCTTTGGGAACCAGCACCCCCCAGCAGCATGCACCAGCTGGCAATGGATCTGGTAATGAAGTTACAGTTGTCAGCTCTATGCCCAGAAAGGACATCAGACAGATGAGGCAGGAATATGCAAGGGCCAATGGGCAAAGCCTTTTAGCCTGGCTCTTGAGCTGCTGGGGTGGAGGAGCAGAAACTGTGGACTTAGATCAGAGGGAGGCTAAGCAGTTGGGGTCCTTGTCGAGAGATGGGGGTGTAGATAAAGAGCTGGGGAGGCTGGATGGCAACCACCCACTTTGGGCCAGACTCCTCACAGCTGTGAGATGCAGATACCCCTCCAAGCATGACATGATCTTCCATCCCCTTAAGTGGGCAAATATGGAACAGGGGATCGTGTACCTGAGGCAAATGGCTGTATGGGAGATAGTCTATGGAGATGGCCAAATGCCTCTGGACCCTGATGATGTCTGCATGAAGCCAGCCCTCTTAAAGAAACTGACCCAGTGTGCCCCTTCCACATATGCCCCTACACTGGCAGAGACCCCAACAACCTTCCAACTGTCAGGGAATTTGTTAATGACCTGAGGCAGTCTGAAGACAGTGTCTGCAGAAAGGCTCTGATCTCAGCTGTGGAAACCCTTACCCAGGAGATGAATGAGCTAAAGGCCTCTGTCACTGAACTGCAGGAGGCAGAGGATGATTACTCTTCACCTTCTGAATGGGGACAGGTCTCAGCTGTTAGGAACACACACTGCTGTACCCCCCATACTCCCTGTAGGAGACCAATCCAAGCCAGACAGGGGACACCCAGGGGTTCACTATGGAGAACACTGTGTGAACACAGGGAAAACATGGACAGATGGCATGGCCAGCCCACCTCAGCTCTATGGGCCAGGGTGAGTGAACTGTAGGGGGCAAACCCAGGGAATAACTCCTCCAGAAGAGGGGTTGCCCCAGTGTCCCACAGGCAACCCTCTTGCCCAAGGAGTGGTGAAGCCAGTAACTCAGGTCCATGTGCCTCCTGTGGTCACACTGCTCAGCATTAGAGGTGCCCTGTCTCCAGCCAGGCTGAGGCCAGGGATAACAGAGTATATTGGGATGTGTTTGTGAAATGGCCTGGCACTTCTGAAGCCGAGAAGTACAGAGCGTTGGTAGACACCGGTGCCCAATGCACTCTGATCCCCTCCAGCCACAGGGGGACAGAAACTATTACAGTTGCAGGAGTCACAGAGGGGGTCTCAGGAGTTGACTGTGCTGCAGGCTGAGATAAGCCTCACCGGGAATGTATGGGAGAAGCACTCCATAGTAACTGGCCCTGATGCACCTTGCACCCTGGGGATCGACTGTCTGCGGGAAGGGTACTTTAAAGACCCCAAAGGGAACAAGTGGGCATTTGGCATAGCAGCTGTAGAGACTGCAGACAAAGAGCAGCTGTCTGTCATGCCTGGCCTGTCAGATGACCCTTCCATGGTTGGTACCCACAAGGTGGCAGATGTTAAGTTACCCATTGCTTCTCGTGTAGTTCATCGCAGGCAATACCGCACCAACAGAGACTCCCTGCTACCCATACAGCAGCTGATTCGCCGCCTGGAGCAGCAGCTTGGCATCAGCAAGAGCCACTCGCCCTTCAACAGCCCAATATGGCCAGTGCAGAAGGAGAGTGGGGAATGGAGACTGACTGTGGACTTCAGAGGCCTGAACGAAGTGACTCCTCCAATCAGCGCAGCCGTGCCTGACATGTTGGAGCTGCAGTATGAACTGGAAACAAAGGAGGCCAAATGGTATGCCACAATCGACACTGCTAATGCTTTCTTCTCCATCCCCATTGCAGAAGAATGTAGGCCACAGTTTGCTTTCACCTGGAGAGGAGTCCAGTACCACTGGAACAGACTGCCTCAAGGGTGGAAGCACAGCCCTACAATCTGCCATAGCATCATCCAGACTGCACTGGAGAAGGGTGGAGCTCCGGAACATCTGCAGTACATCGATGACATCATTGTATGGGGTGAGACAGCAGAGGAGGTCTTCCAGAAGGGTGAGAAGATCCTTGATATCCTGTTGGATGCAGGTTTTGCCATCAAGAGGAGCAAAGTGAAAGGGCCTGCCAAAGATATCTAGTTTCTAGGAGTTCACTGGAGGGATGGTTGATGGATGTGGTAAATAAGGTGGCCACTATGGTGGAACCACTGACCAGAAGCAGACACAATCCTTCCTGGGGTGTGTGGGCTTTTGGAAGATGCACATTCCCGGGTACAGCCAAATTGTGAAACCCCTCTTTGGCATTACAAGAAAGAGAAGTAACTTTGAGTGGGGACCTGAGCAGCAGGTGGCATTTGACCAGATCAAAGGAGAGGTGGTCCATGCCATGGCCTTGGGACCAGTTTGAACTGGCCCAGAGATTAAGAACATTCTCTACACAGCAGCTGGTGAGAATGGCCCTAGCTGGAGCCTATGGCAGAAAGCTCCTGATGAAACACGAGGCACCCACTCGGGTTCTGGAGCAAGGCATACAAAGGCTCAGAGGCCAATTATACCCCCACAGAGAAGGAAATCCTAGCTGCCTATGAGGGAGTTAGAGCTGCCTCTGAGGTGATTGGGACGGAGTCACCACTCCTTTTAGCTCCAAGGCTTCCAGTCCTGACTTGCATGTTTAAAGGGAAAGGTTCAACTCTGCACCATGCCACAGATGCCACTTGGAGTAAGTGGTTGGCTCTGATAACTCAGAGAGCTAGGATGGGGACTCTCAAGCGCCCAGGCATTGTGGAGGTCATCACCAACTGGCCAGAGGGCAAGATATTTCTGCACGCCTGGATAAGCTACCAGTTAAAATCCGACACATCAGTGCTCACATGCCAAAGAGCAGAGCCACTGAAGAGCAACAACACAACCACCAAGCTGACCTGGCTGCCCACATCTCCCAGATAGACCTGGACTGGAATCACAAAGGTGAACTGTTCTTAGCTCGGTGGGCACATGACTCTTCTGGCCACCAAGGAAGAGATGCCACATACCAATGGGCCCGAGACAGGTCCGTGGACATATCCATGGAGGCCATAACTCAGGTTATCCATGAATGTGACATCTGTGCCACCATAAAGCAAGCCAAGCACATGAAGCCTTTGTGGTACGGGGGACGGTGGTCAAAGTACAGGTATGGGGAGGCCTGGCAGATGGATTACATCACTCTGCCTCGGTCTCGCAGTGGCAAGCAGTATGTGTTAACCATGGTGGAGGGAAGCACAGGGGTGGCTGGAAACCTACCCAGTACCTCATGCTGCTGCCCCTAACACCATTCTGGGCCTGCAGAGTCACATCCTGTGGAGACCTGGCACCCCAGAGAGAATTGAGTCAGACAATGGGACCCATTTCAAGAACCATCTTGTAAGCAACTGGGCAAAAGAGCATGGGATAGAATGGGTTTACCACATCCCATACTACCCACAGGCTGCAGGAAAGATTGAGCGACACAATGGCCTGCTGAAAACCACCCTGAAGGCTATGGGAGGTGGAACTCTCAGAAACTGGGAGAAGCACCTTGCAGAAGCCACGTGGCTGGTGAACAGCAGGGGATCAGTCAACAGAGCTGGTCCTGCTCAGTCTGCCCTACTGCCCATAGCTGAGGGAGATGGAGTTCCTGTGGTCTGTGAAAGGAATCTACTGGGAAAGACTGTGTGGGTTGCTGCTGCCTCTGGTGGGGGAAAACCTATCAAAGGGGTGGTATCTGCAGAGGGTCCTGGTCACACATGCTGGGTAATGCTTGAAACAGGTTCTATTGAGTGTGTTCCACAGAGAAACCTCACTTTGGCTGAAAAGGTCTACATTTCAGAGTTGGTTCCATGTAACCCTGTATTACAGTTGTATCATAGTTGTATCATAGTTGTATCATAGTTGTATCATAGTTGTATCATGGTTGTATCATAGTTGTATCATAGTTGTATCACAGTTGTGTAATAATTGTATTATAGTTTATAAGTGGTTATAAGTTGTTTTTCTAGTTACACCCTCACCACCACATGTCCAACAGAATCCACACCACACAAGCAGTGATCCAGAGGAGTTCTACCACATCACATCACACCATGGCACCCAACAGAACCTACACCACACAAGCAGTGATCCAGAGGAATCCTACCACATCACATCACACCATGGCACCCAACAGAACCTACACCACACAAGCAGCAATCCAGAGGAGTTCTACCACATCCCATCACACCATGGCACCCAACAGAACCTACACCACACAAGCAGTGATCCAGAGGAGTTCTACCACATCCCATCACACCATGGCACCCAACAGAACCTACACCACACAAGCAGAGATCCAGAGGAGTTCTACCACATCACATCACACCATGGCACCCAACAGAACCTACACCACACAAGCAGTGATCCAGAGGAATCCTACCACATCACATCACACCATGGCACCCAACAGAACCTACACCACACAAGCAGTGATCCAGAGGAGTTCTACCACATCACATCACACCATGGCACCCAACAGAACCTACACCACACAAGCAGTGATCCAGAGGAATCCTACCACATCACATCACACCATGGCAGCCAACAGAACCTACACCACACAAGCAGTGATCCAGAGGAATCCTACCACATCACATCACACCATGGCACCCAACAGAACCTACACCACACAAGCAGTGATCCAGAGGAGTTCTACCACATCACATCACACCATGGCACCCAACAGAACCTACACCACACAAGCAGTGATCCAGAGGAGTTCTACCACATCACATCACACCATGGCACCCAACAGAACCTACACCACACAAGCAGTGATCCAGAGGAGTTCTACATCATTACAATGAGGCATACAACAGAACCCTGCACCTGATTCTTCACTGATGCCCTGCAGTGAAAGACTCTTCCTGATTTCCCTCCAGAGGATGGCTACAACCACCTCACCTACACCTGTTTCCCTGACGCCCTACAGCAAAATGTGGGAATGCAGAATGCAGAAGAGTTATGGGGTGCAGGTGCAGGAGAGCTTTGGGAACAGAGTGAAGAGAAATGACAACAGGCAGATTCTTACAATGACAGCCCTTGCTTCTCACAAGCAAGTGGCCACCTTATCTCAGAAGGAGTAGATAATGGGGACTTTGCTAGGGAGAATAACAAGGTGTGTACTGTGCAGGTGTGCTGGGGTGTCCCTGACTAATTATGCTAATGTGCAGGCCTGTGCTCTACTGGCTGAGTGTATATATTTGGGCTGTTACATGAATTAAATTGGCCTCTGAGTAATTCACATTGAATTGTCTGGAGACCCTCATAGCTGGGCTTGACCACACTGGCCTGTGAGGCCTTGACTGCAGTCCTGCAGCAAGCAGAGACAGCAGGCAGCACAGCCTGCAACATCTGGCTCCCTGAACAGTGGGGTGTGACCCCCTCAGGCACATGGAACAGAGAGGCTTGACTTCCCTCCGCAGCTGTACACTCTCCTTGTGAGGATGTGGAAGAATGCTGACAAGAGAGAGGGCAGCAGGAGCACCATCTGTATCTATCCCTGCCCCGGGGATCAGGTTAAGATGTGCACACACCCAGAGACACTCAGATCCTACCTGTATCCAAGGTAGGTGGCTGGGGGGAGCATGGGGTCCACGCTCAGAGAAGCAGTGGTGGGAGGCCCCCCAAAGAGGTCTCTATGAGATGTTGAAGGCTCCATTTTTGCTGGCCAAAAGCAGCGATTCTCGACCCCTGCAGTATGTGGCCTTTTGAAGCAGCCATCTAGGAGACCAGCATGGGTTTAGGAAGGGCAGATCCTGCCTCTCCAACCTGATCTCCTTCTATGATCAGGTGACTGCTTGGTGCATGTGGGGAGGCCTGTGGGTGTGTCTATCTGGACTTCAGCAAGGCCTTTGACACTGTCCCCCACAGCACACTGCTGGCTAAGCTGTCAGCCCATGGCTTGGATGGCAACACTCTGTGCTGGGTTAGGAACTGGCTGGAGGGCTGAGCCCAGAGAGTGGTGGTGAATGGTGACACATCCAGCTGGCAGCTGTCACTAGTGGTGTCCCTCAGGGATCTGTGCTGGGCCCCATCCTCTTTAACATCTTCATAGATGATCTGGATGAGGGCATGGAGTCAGTCATCAGCAAGTTTGCAGATGACACCAAGCTGGGGGCAGATGTGGCTGGGTTGGAGGGCAGAAGGGCTCTGCAGCAGGACCTTGACCGCCTGGACAGATGGGCAGAGTCCAAGGGGATGGGGTTCAGTAGCTCCAAGTGCAGGGTGCTGCACTTTGGCCACAGCAACCCCATGCAGAGATACAGGTTGGGGTCGGAGAGGCTGAGAGCAGCCAGACAGAGAGGGATCTGGGGGTGCTGATTGATACCTGCCTGAACATGAGCCAGCAGTGTGCCCAGGTGGCCAAGAGAGCCAGTGGCATCCTGGCCTACATCAGGAATGGTGTGGTCAGCAGGAGCAGGGAGGTCATTCTGCCCCTGTACTCTGCACTGGTCAGACCACACCTTGAGTATTGTGTTCAGTTCTGGGCCCCCCAGTTTAGGAAGGACACTGAGATGCTTGAGCGTGTCCAGAGAAGGGCAACGAGGCTGGGGAGAGGCCTTGAGCACAGCCCTACGAGGAGAGGCTGAGGGAGCTGGGATTGGTTAGCCTGGAGAAGAGGAGGCTCAGGGGTGACCTTATTGCTGTCTACAACTACCTGAGGGGTGGTTGTGGCCAGGAGGAGGTTGCTCTCTTCTCTCAGGTGGCCAGCACCAGAACAAGAGGACACAGCCTCAGGCTGCGCCAGGGGAGATTTAGGCTGGAGGTGAGGAGAAAGTTCTTCCCTGAGAGAGTCATTGGGCACTGGAATGGGCTGCCCGGGGAGGTGGTGGAGTCGCCGTCCCTGAGGCAGTTCAAGGCAGGACTGGACGTGGCACTTGGTGCCATGGTCTGGCCTTGGGCACTGTGGTTAAGGGTTGGACTTGATGATCTGTGAGGTCTCTTCCAACCTTGGTGACACTGTGATACTGTAATGACTTAGGCTCTTGCTTCACAGGCTTGCAGCACTGCACTGCTGTTGTAACGAGTAGGCAATTGCAAGAGTAGAGTTGCCAGCTCTACCCTCTGTTAGTAGAGCACAGAAGGGGCCAAGCACTGGAGGAGATAAGGAGCAGCTGCCTTTGTTAGTGTTTTTAGAGGGGCTGTGTTTGGCATTTCTTTGGCACAGGGCCCTGCAGCCTGGAGGAGAAACACTACCTCCATTTTTGAGAAGAAACAGAAAGGGGAGATGTGGGAATGCAGAATGCAGAAGAGCTGTGGGGTGCAGGTGCAGGACTGCTGTGGGAATGGAACAAAGAGAAGAAGACAACAGGCAGATGCTTGTAACAACAGACCTTGGTTCTCACCTGCAGCTGGCCACCTTATCTCACAAGGGGTAGACAAAGGACCTCGCTAAGGAGGATAACAAGGCATGGACTCATGCAGATGTGGTGGGTCATGCCTGACTGATTATGCTAATGTGTAGGCCTGTGCTCTGCTGGCTGAGTGTATAAATTCAGGCTGCAATGATCAATAAATGGCTTCTGCATAGTTCAAATTGAATGGTTCAGGAGACTCAGGCAGCTGCCCTGAACCATACTGCTCTATGGGCTTGTTTGCTGCTGTCCTGCAGCAAGCAGTGAGGGCAGAGCAGCCTGCAACATGCTCCTCCCTGGCAATCCCCCAACCATTCCTCATGAAACCATCAAATCCTACAGAAACTTGTTAAATGATCCCAATTTACTTGTCATCAGCCCCAGGGGCTTGCTGGGCAGAGGTGCCCACACTTGGCAGGTGGCAGCCTCTGCCTGCCCTGGGGCATGGAGCTGTGCCCTGCTCTCTGCAGGTGTCTCTGTGCCCCCCAGCTGGGCTCTGCCTTTGTCCTTGCCCTCAGCAAGCCCAAGCCCTGTGCCCAGTGTGCCCAGCTTGCCCTCAGCACTGTGATAGGGAACAATATGTTTTGTTCACTAAAATAAGGTAATAGAAGGGTTTTAATAAGTTTTGAGTTTCAGAAGCCCAGGTCAGAGGTCTGCCCTGCCTGAGAGGTTTCCCGCCAAGCGATCACCAGGGGGTCGGAAGAAACCCCTCGGCGACAGCAACGCACATGCGCAGAGTGCTTGTTTACCTCGAAGGGGACCTGCCAGCGGCGGTGGGCGGACTATAAAAAGGGGGGACCGGGACCATCTGGGCGGCGGCAAGTGGGCGGAGCGGGGACTCCCCCTTGCCGTCCAGCGCTGATTCTTGCCTCTTATCCTGCTTGCTCCTTGTAATTGAATAAATTCCGATTGGACTTTGAGATTTTTGTCCTCGAAATTTATCACAATTTGGTGCCGTGACTCGGATGCAGACGCAGGATAGAGGCTTTGGCTCTACCTGGGGGGCGCCCTGCCACCTGTTTACCGGCGGCCCGGATAGTGCAGCTTCTATCACCGCTGCACCGACGAACCCAAATTCAGAGTAAGAGGCAAAGGAGGCCGCAGACCCTGTAAACTTTGTGCACAAAGGTCCGGACGAAGACGCAGGACGCGTGAGTAATCTGTGGGGGATACCGTTCGGTCTGGGTCGGGTTTCCTGGAGGCGCAGTGTGTGTGTGTGTGAATGAGGGGGGGGCTGGCAGCTCGGCACCAACCCAAGCGAGTGCGGACTCTCCATTAGTGCGGTTCCCATCTGTCCGCGAGGACGTGGGCCACGAACGAGAGGAAGCGAGTGAACGCACACACGGTTGATTGAGGGCGCTCCAGAAGATGGGACACGGGAAGAGCAAGCCCCTGGCTCCCATGACACTTCCATGGGACATGGCTCCCATGAGACTTCCACCGGTACCCAGGGATAGTCCACTGGGATTTATGTTAGACAATTGGGAATCTTATCCTACCACAGGGGATAAAGACAAAGCTAAAATGATTCATTTCTGTGTAGTAGTGTGGGGAGGAAAGGAGGTTTCTAGGAAAGTTTTTTGGCCGATGTTTGGAGCAGTAGAGGATTGGGTGAGGCAGAAGTTAACCCTTTGGGTGAATAGTAAACGTCCCTTCAGTAAGGAGGAAAGTGATTATGCCAGTGTGTGGGTAACTAGACCTGGCACAGACACATTCCTATTCCCCCTAAAAGAGAAACGGAAAGAGAAGAATAGGGAAGAGGAGGTTCTCCTTGTTCCCCCTCCATATGTACCCCCTGAGGAACAACCACCCCCCAATGCACCACTACCACCCCTGGAAGAAGATCACCATGAGCCCGTAGATGACATACAGGGACCCATAACTCGGGGACGGGCTCGAGGACATAACTTATACCCTCTCCGGGAGATGCCCATGGGAGGTCCAGGCCCTGCCCCAGTTATAGGGTTTGTATCAGTTCCCTTGAGCACAGGAGATGTATGGGACTTCAAGAAAGAGATGGGAAGCCTTTTAGAGGATCCTTTGGGGGTGGCAGAAAGATTAGACCAGTTCCTGGGACCTAGTATTTACACTTGGGGGGAGTTGCAATCTATATTAAGCATCCTGTTTACTGCAGAAGAGAGAGGTATGATTAGACGAGCAGGGATGCGAATCTGGGACACCCAACATGCTCAGGGACCCTGGGCAGATACCAAGTGGCCCTTGCAGGATCCCAACTGGAACCACCAGCAACAAGATCATCGAACTAATATGCAGGATTTAAGAGTAATAATAATACAGGGAATAAGGGAGGCAGTACCTCGGGGGCAAAATATTAATAAGGCATTTAATGAGAGACAAAAGAAAGATGAGACCCCCACTGAGTGGCTGGAACGTCTGAGGAAAAATCTGCAGATGTACTCGGGCCTAGATCCCGAAACTCAGTTAGGAAAAGGCCTTATTAAAAACACAGTTTGTGGCCAAGTCATGGGAGGACATCCGGAGAAAGTTAGAGAAGATAGACAATTGGCAGGACAGAGGTCTGGATGAGTTGTTAAGGGAGGCACAGAAGGTATATGTCCGAAGGGATGAAGAGAATCATTGGAGACAAGTCAGGATGATGATGGCAGTAGTCAGGGAGGCAGGTAGATCTGAAAACCCTCCTAAGGCAGGACCGATGAGCCAGAGAAATGGGGGAGGAGTTCCTCGAGTGGACAGGAGAGAAGCAAATGTGTGTTTTTACTGTGGAGTTAAAGGACATTTTCGAAGGAATTGTAGGAAAAGATTGAGGGATGAGAAAACCTTTCAGGAAGATTAGAGGGGTCAGGGGCTCTATTTGCTGGGGGCACAGAAACATCCAGAGCCCTTGATAAAGTTAAAGATAGGTCCCCAGCAGCAGGAAGTTGAATTTTTGGTAGATACTGGTGCAGAGTGATCTACTGTTCAGGAATTGCCAGGAGGATGTGAACTATCTAAAGAAACTGCCCAAGTGGTGGGGGCTAAAGGGGAGCCATTTAAGGTTCCAATAATTAAAAATGTGTTAGTAGAGGCAGAATCTAAAATTGGGGTAGGTAATTTTTTATTAGTTCCAGAGGCAGATTTTCATTTACTAGGGAGAGATCTGATTACTGAGTTAGGTGTTAATGTAGAAGTAATTGATAAGGAGATAAGGATAAAACTCTGCCCCTTGAGAATAGAAGATGAGGCAAGGATTAATCCAGAAGTCTGGTACACCCCTGATAGTGTAGGGAAACTTATCATAACTCCTTTTTTGGTCACCCTCCGAGACCCTGAGGTGCCAATAAGAATCAAACAATATCCTATCTCCTCCGAGGGAAAGGAAGGGTTGAGGCCAGAGATAGAAAGATTATTAAGTAAGGGACTTTTGGAGCCATGTATGTCCCCTTTTAACACCCCCATTCTGCCTGTGAAAAAGGCAGACAGGTCGTACTGGCTGGTACATGACCTGAGGGAAATAAATAAGAGGACAGTGGCTCACTTCCCAGTAGTAGCAAACCCCCACACTCTGCTGAGTAGATTAGGCCCTGAGAAACAATATTGATCTTAATTGATCTTAAAGATGCATTTTGGACATGTCCCCTAGATGAGAGAAGCAGGGATTATTTTGCATTTGAGTGGAAGGACCCAGTCACACATAGGAGACAGCAGTTAAGGTGGACTGTACTTCCCCAGGGGTTTACTGAGTCTCCAAATTTATTTGGACAAGCCTTAGAACAAATCTTACAGGAATACCAGACAGGAGAGGGGGTAATCCTCCTTCAATATGTGGATGATCTCCTTATTGCTGGGGAGACAGAGGATGGGTACGAACTGAAAGCATTAGGTTATTGAATTTCTTAAGTGAAAAGGGATTAAAGGTGTCTAAGGCAAAGCTGCAATTTGTAGAGGAAGAAGTAAGATATTTAGGGCATTACCTTCGAAAGGGGGAAAAGAAAATCGACCCAGAAAGGGTAAAAGGGATCCTTTCCATGCCCCCTCCTAGAAATAAGAGACAGGTTAGGCAATTATTAGGCCTTGTCGGATGTTGCCGGCAATGGATAGAAAACTACAGCGCTAAGGTGAAATTTTTATATGAGAAACTAAGTCAGGATGGGTTAATGAAGTGGGATGAAGAAAATGATAAGCAGTTGAAAAGGCTACAACAGGACCTTGTTAATGCCCCAGTCTTAAGTCTGCCAGACTTAAAAAGATCCTTTTATTTGTTCATAAATGCAGACAATGGCACGGCTTATGGGGTGCTGACACAGGAATGGGCTGGGAAGAAGAAACCTGTAGGATACCTATCCAAATTATTAGATCCTGTAAGTAGGGGATGGCCTACCTGCTTGCAAGCTGTAGTGGCCTGTGCTTTATTAATAGAGGAGGCTAATAAAATCACCCTTAATGGGGAACTGAGGGTATTATCTCCCCATAACATTAGGGGAATACTACAGCAGAAAGCAGATAAATGGATTACAGACGCTCGGCTTTTGAAATATGAAGGGATTTTAGTGGGTTCTCCAAAATTAACTTTAGAAGTAACTGGTTTACAAAACTTGGCTCAGTTTTTATATGGGGAACCAGACGAGGAAAAATTAACCCATGAGTGTCTATCAGTTATAGAAGAGCAGACTAAAATAAGGCCTGATCTGGACGAAGAGGAGCTAGAAGATGGAGAGAGGTTGTTTGTGGATGGTTCGTCCAGGGTAATAGATGGAAAAAGGGTTTCTGGATATGCAATAGTTAGGGGAGAGAAATTGGAAGTTGTAGAGTCAGGGCCTCTGAGTAAATCTTGGTCGGTGCAAGCATGTGAACTTTATGCTGTATTGAGGGCGTTGCAATTGCTGCAGAACAAGTCAGGCACTATTTATACTGATCCAAAGTACGCTTATGGAGTTGTCCATACTTTTGGGAAGATATGGGAAGAAAGGGGATTGATAAACTCACAGGGAAAAGGGTTAGTTCATCAGGAATTAATTAGGGAATTGCTAAAGGCTCTGAGAGGGCCCAGGAGAATTGCTGTGGTACATTTAAAGGGACACCAGAGGGGAATGGATTATAAGAGCAGAGGTAACAATGCAGCAGATCAGGAAGCAAAGAGGGCTGCACTGTTAGTGGTACACTCTGCCTCTGGGCAGGGGCAGGATTTAGGAGCAGAGGCCTGCTCCCCTGGAGAAAAACCTTGGCAGCCACTTAGTTTCACCACACAAGAAAAAGAAAAGATGCAGAG
Organism: Pogoniulus pusillus; assembly: GCF_015220805.1. Classification (NCBI taxonomy): domain Eukaryota; kingdom Metazoa; phylum Chordata; class Aves; order Piciformes; family Lybiidae; genus Pogoniulus; species Pogoniulus pusillus. The sequence continues at coordinate 485,833 of NW_026974710.1, read as the reverse complement.
AATGAGGCTACGAGAAGACTCTCAAGGGAAGTGGAGACACCCAGAGGATCATAGAACTGTTCTGCCCAAATCAGTAGCTTTAGAAATGATGAGAAGAATGCACAGCAGAATGCATTGGGGAGCACAGGCACTGATAGATCAATTTGCTACAAATCACATGTGCATTGGGGTAGATGACTTAGCAAAGCAGGTGGTACGGGGATGTGCTACTTGTTTGAGAGTAAATAGAGTCAATCTGAGGAAACCTCTGAAAGGGGGGAGGCCAGCAGCCCAAAGGCCATTTGCAAAGATTCAGTTGGATTTTGCTGAGTTACCTAAGGTTGGAAGATACAAATATTTATTAGTAATAGTGGACCATTTGATCCATTATGTAGAGGCCTTCCCTACAGCAAGGACCACGGCACAGGTGGTAATTAAGATCCTTTTAGAGCAAATAATTCCCTGGTATGGAGTCGCAGAAACCATTGACTCAGACAGGGGTCCCCATTTTGTGTCTAAAATTATTACAGAGACTATGGCAGCAATGGGGATACAGTGGGACCACCATACCCCCTGGCACCCCCAGAGTTCTGGGCGAGTAGAAAGAATGAACGGGGAAATTAAGAAGCAATTAACAAAACTCATGATTGAGACCAAATTATCCTGGGTAAAGTGTTTACCTTTGGCCTTATTAAACATCAGGACACAGCCCAGAACTGATATGGGAATATCCCCATTTGAAATGCTGTATGGGATGCCCTACGATATGGGGGAGCCCCGAGATCACCCAGTCCTAAGGGATCAGAACATGAATCTGTATATAGCAAATCTAATGAAGCACAGGGAAAGCTTATGGAGAAAAGGGGTGCTAGCACAAAGACCTCCACTGGATCTAAAACTACACCGGGTGCACCCAGGAGACTGGGTGATGATAAAAACATGGAAGGAGACAACTCTAAACCCGCAGTGGGAGGGCCCTTATCTTGTGTTACTCACTACAGAAACAGCGCTCTGGACAGCTGAAAAAGGATGGACTCATGCCAGCAGAATTAAAGGACCAGTGGAAGGGCCAGCACCTGAGTGGCAAATAATTGGAGACCCAGGGGACTTAAGGTTGAAATTACAAAGAAGAAGAGACGCTGTAAATGAATAAGAAGGGTTGATTTGTAACTCAGATTGTTATTCCTTTCTGTACACCATCTTTGTAAAATCTGTAGAGACAAGTGGTGGGACACTGCAGACAGGGGACCCCACTTAGGGGAGTTTGGATCCCAGAAGGAAAATAGGGAGAAGCATGAGGGACTAATCTGATTGGCAAAATTGAACCAAAATATAGTAGGCATTGTTGGTTGCACCTGTCAGACCTGTTAGACAAAAATCCCAAGGCAGCACACGTCCCATTAAACATTAGGATTAAGAAGTTGTCCCAGAGGGCTCCTGAAGAGTATCCCTGCTGCCGAGAAGATGGTATCCCTCGTGGCTCGAAGCAACCGGGTCGACGAGCGAGGCAGAGGGATAAAAGCCTGTGGAGAGAAGAACCCTCAAATAGGGACACTGGAGAAATGTTTATGGGACTATATCAGAAAAGAAGATTTTAGCAGGGGGAACAGAGTGCAACCAGGGGATAGGAAAAACTCCGGGGCTTTCCCCATCCCTTGTGCCAATGGTTATCACTTGACTCTACAAATTATTGTTTTGTATTCCTTGCTGATTGTAAAGGGGACAAAAGCAGATGAACATCTGCCTCACCAGCCATTTAAATGGACTTTAACACGACTGGAAGATCAAAGGGTTATACAAGCTACGATTACCCCTGGTGCCCCGAGCCTCACTTGTTACTTATGTGAAGTTTTTACTTTTGTCCTAGCTCAAACCCAGGGAAAGGATATTGTAACTATCCTGGACATTATTATTGTGCTTACTGGGGTTGTGAAACCATTGCCTCAGACTGGAGAGTCAGCAATCCAGATAAATATTTGAAGGTGGGATGGGGTCCCTATGGCTGTAAACCCCCAAGGCGTCAGGGAGGCGGCACTGCAGATGCAGGAAATTGTATGTGGCTTTATATCAATGTCACTAAACCAGAAGACCAAGCATGGCTAATAGGGAAGACCTGGGGAGCTAGGTTGTGGGAAGCAGGGACAGATAGAGCTGCACATCTCATGTTTATAAGGGCCAAATATGAACAGTTGTCTGTGAATGAAACATTGGAGACACTAGAATTAGCTAAAAGAAGAGTTACAAAGATTTAGTGAACAAAAATGAAGAAGAGAAATGGGGGATTGTGATAGGGAACAATATGTTTTGTTCACTAAAATAAGGTAATAGGAGGTTTTAATAAGTTTTGAGTTCCAGAAGCCCAGGTCAGAGGTCTGCCCTGCCTGAGAGGATTTTCCCGCCTGCCCTGCCAGAGAGGTTTCCCGCCAAGCGATCACCAGGGGGTCGGAAGAAACCCCTCGGCAACAGCACCGCACATGCGCAGAGTGCTTGTTCACCTCGAAGGGGACCTGCCAGCGGCGGTGGGCGGACTATAAAAGGGGGGGATGGGAACCGGCTGGGGGCGGCAAGTGGGCGGAGCGGGGACTCCCCCTTGTCGTCCAGCGCTGATTCTTGCCTCTTATCCTGCTTGCTCCTTGTAATTAAATAAATTCTAATTGGACTTTGAGATTTTTGTCCTCGAAATTTATCACAATTACCCCAGTGAGCCTCTGGTCCTTTGGGGTGCCAGGGGGTACCTGAGGGTGCCAGGGAGGCACTTGGAGGTCTCAGGCTGCTGTTGTGGCTTTCCTGGGGGCATTTTGGGCTGGGCCAGGGTCCAGCGTGGGCTGCCTCGGGGGGCACAGGGACCAGCTCCAGGGCCTGTGGTGCCCGAGAGGCCCTGCCCTGCCCAGTGTGCCCGGCTCAGCCTGGCCCCATAGAGCCCTAATGCTGCAGACAACCAAACCCCCTCAGCGCCAAGAGACACCAACCCCAGCCCCGCACAGGCAGCAGCCTGAGCCTGCTCCTCGTGCTGGGCCTTCTGCAGAGCTGTGCAGAGAGGTTCCGGAGGTGTCAGAACCCCCCAGAGCCACAGCCCCCCCCGAGCCCCACAGCCTCCGCCCTCAGCAGCCTGAGCCCAGGGCTCCCTCCCGCCCCTCCGGCGCCGAGCGCAAGGGGGCGCAGGTGCGGCAAGGCCCCGCCCAGAGCTGGCAGCCAGAGCCAATGGGAGGCGTGGGCAGAGCGGCCCCGCCCCCAAGGGCGCTGTGGGCTCCGGCCCCAGGGGCGTGAGCGCCATTTTGGCTGGTGCTGGGCAGCGTCGTGGGAGCGCTGGAGCAGAGGCTGTGGTGTGCGCGGGCAGCGCTGCGGTGAGAGAGCTGCGGGAGCGTGAGGGGTGGCGGGGGAGAGGAGCCGGGAGGGGCTGCGGGGCCTGGGGGAGCCGAGAGCGGCACCGGGAGGGGCTGCGGGGCCTGGGGGAGCCGAGAGCGGCACCGGGAGGGGCTGCGGGGCCTGGGGGAGCCGAGAGCGGCACCGGGAGGGGCTGCGGGGCCTGGGGGAGCCGAGAGCGGCACCGGGAGGGGCAGAGTCAGAGCTGGGTCAGAGCTGCTGAGGATCTCTCCGCAGGGAGGTTGTGGCGAGAGCTGTGCGGAGGTTCTGTGGAGCTGTGGGGAGTTGGTGCGAGGCTGTGAGGAGCTGGGGAGAGCTTTTGGCGCTTTGTGTTGCGGCTGTGTGCGGGGCTGAGGAGGCGCAGAGTGGTGCGAGTGTGTGTGAGGCTCCGGGCGAGAGGTTTGGGTGCGTGGTGAGGGGGTTTGGGCAGTGGCAGGGGCTTGGAAGGGCTTGTGCTGAGGGTTTGGTCAGCTGCAGGCGTTGGCAGCAGCTGGTGAGGCTTTGTGAGGCAGTAGTGAGGCTCGGGAGGGGTTTGTGAAGGCTGCTGGAGAGTGGCAGAGGCAGAAGCTGTGTGAGAGCTGTGCACAATCAGTGTGCAGGAGTTGGGCAGGGCCTGGAGTGAGGCTTTGGAGGAGATTTTGGTTCTTTCTGGTCACTTTGAGTGACTTCTGAAGATCTTCTGAAATTTTCCAGGCTTTTTTTCTAATCTTTTTCAAAGATATTTTCGTTATTTTGAGGCCTTTAAAATGTTTAAACACTTTTTGGTTTGTGTTTCTTTAATAGCTTTTTTCTTAAATATTTTTCTTATTTTCAAGCCTTTTTAATGATTTTTTTGGAAGATATTTAAAAAATTTCCAGGAACTTTTAATGGTTTTTGAAGCTCTTTTGTCCAATTTCAGGCTTTTTTAAGTGACTTTTGCAGCTGTTGTGGTCATGTTCAGGCCTTTTTGGTGATGTTTGAAGAGATTTTGATGCTGTTGAAGTGGTTTGTACAAAGCAGTTTGAGTGCCATAAAACTGCTGAAAACCTTCAAGCCTCACAAGGGAGATTTTAAAGCCTCTTGAGGTTGCTTTAGGAAGTCCTAAGGCATTTGGAGGTTTTGAATCAGTTTCTGAGGGGGGTTGAGAGCTGTACAGAGATGTTGATGCCTTCTAGGGCCATTTGAGACCTCTTTGAGTGTGTTTGAAAAGTGCATTTTACATTCTGTGACCTGTTGAAAGTTGCTGGAGAGAATTTGGAATGAGAGGTGAAGAATTGAGGATCAGCTCTGAAGGGATTTGTTGACTTCTGAGATAGTGGTGGGGTAGTTTGGGGAACTTGTGTGAGGTTTGAGATGAGGTTTTAGAGGCATTCAGAAGATTTAAAGAGATGTTTATGATTTTCAATGCAGCCTGAAGCCTGATTCGTCCTTTTTGAAGGTTGTGGAGTGCTTAAGGTGACCCAGAAAGTCCTTGAAATCTCTACAGAAAGAGTTCAAAGAGTTGCAGAAAGTTTTTGGGAACTTCTGCAGAGTTATCTAAGCTGTTCTGCTGATTTTCAGGCCTGTTTGAAGAGTTTGTCAAAGGCAGAACTCAGGCAAGTCTCTGCAGTGCTGTTGAGAGAGTTGAATGCATCTTGAGGTGTATTTAAGAACTTACAGGAGTTTTGAAGCTGTTAATGAGGCTTTAGAGGCCATTAGGAGTTGTGAAGAGCTGTGGCCCTGGCCAGCAGCTGAGGTTGAGCTCTTTGCTGCCTTCCACTGCCCCAGCCTGCTCCTTCCTGGCTCCTTTGCTGTTGCTCTGCTTGAACTGCAGTTTGTCCTCTTTGACTGTGTTCCTGGAATGGTTTGGGCTGGAAGGGCCCTGAAATGTCACCCAGTTGCAGCTCTCTGGCATGTGGAGAGCCACATCCCAGCAGCCCAGATTGCTGAAGGCCTCATCCGGCATGGCCTTGAACATGTCTAGGGAGGGGAACTCCCAACCTCCCTGGGCAGGCTGCTGCTGTGTCTCCCCAGCCTGAGTGTGTGGAATTTCTTCCTTAGTGTCCAGTCTGGGTCTTCCCTTTTGCAGCCTCAATCCATTCTCCTTACCACTAGAGGTCCTTGTCCAAAGTCCCTGCCCAGCTTTTTTGCAGGCTCTTTCAGGTCCTTTCCTTCCAGGTGAAGCTGCTTTTGAAGGGATTATTATGTATTTAAGAAGTGGACTGTGTGAAACTGCCAAGTGCTGTCCTCCTGGGACCAGGGAGTCCAGGAGATGGAGTAGGAAGTGTCATCTGTGTTATTGCATTCCCATAATTCTGCATCCACTGCCCCACAAACTGGCTGCACTTTGGATTCTGCCCTTCTCTTCTCCCTGACTTCTCTCCACCCTTTGCAGTGTGGATCTCGTCTGTGCTCTGTGCAGGAGGTTTGCAGGCTGCCTTTGGCCTCGGCTGAGCTTATTTTTTGCTGCTTTAGTTTGGTTTCTTATGGGGGAGGTAGAGAGGTATGGTGGGGAGAGGGCATGGAGGCCTGGGGTTTGGCCTGGTGTGGAGGGAGCTTTGTCCTGAGGAGGTGTTTGAAGAACTGTGTCTGAGGTGGACTATGGATGGGAAGCTTTGTCCTGAGGAGGTTTGTTGGAGAGTCATGGCCAAGGCAGACTCTGGCCTTGTGTATCTGAGCTGCTGTTGTAGGCAGAAGTGGAGTGCTGGAAGAGTTTGGCTTTTCCCAAGCTGATGGCAAAGGAATCCCTAGCAATAAAAACTGTCCTCTGCCTTGGGCTGCATCTCTGGAGTTGGTGTTTTTGGTGTGTGAAGCATGAGGGTTGTGGAGCTTGCTGCTGCTGTTGGAGTTGGTAGAATGAGAGCATAGTTTGGTGTGGCCAAAGGCTTGAAGCTGGCAGAGTGGAGCTGCTGGGCTGAGCAGTGCCAGACGAGCACTGAGGCTGGGCCCTCAGCATGAGAGCTGCAGAGCTGTTGAGCAGCTGCAGGGTGAGTCCAGCAGTACCTTGGGCAGGCTGTTGCTGTGCTTGATGGTGCAGTTTGTGTTGGGTGCCAGCCTTGGCCAGATGGCATCGTGTCGGAAGGGACCCCGAGAGGTGATCTTGTGCAGATGTGATGTGGAATGTGTGCAGGGCTGGAGCCTTCAGCAGCTCCCTGGGCAGGCTGTTACAGAGTGTCAGCAGCCTCCTAGTGCAGAACTTGCTCCTGCTGTGCAGCCTCACTCTGCCCTGCTCCACTTGGAATGCACTGCCTCATGTGCTATCCCCACAGGCCCTTGTGCACGGTCCCTGCCCAGCCTGCCTGTAGGTGCCCTTGAGAAGTTGAGATGCAGGCTGCAAGGAGAGCCCAGAGCTGCTTTTGTGCAGGCTGAGGAGCTGCAGCACCCTCAGCCTGTGTTTGTAGGAGAGGTGCTGGTGGTGAGTCAGAGCCAGCCCCGCCCTGTGCTGGCCTTTGTTGCCCCTGTCTGTGCCAGCCTGAGAAAGTTATTATGCTCCACAGTGTCGGAGGTGTGCAGGCAGAGCTCCTGGAGTGCTTTCTGAGCAGGCTGAGATCTTGTCTCCATCTGAGAAGTCAAATGCTGTGTGCAGTGCCTGTGCTGTCTGTGCTGCAGTGGCTTTGTGCTGAGCTTTCCAGTGCTGAGCATCTCTCTTCTGAGTCTTGCTGTGTGCAGCTGGGAGCTGAGGGCAGTTGAATGGAGGCAGGAGGGATAGTCCTGAGCACTGGGGCAAGAGGGAGCTGCTGCAAGCTGCTGAGGGGTGTGAGCTGCTCCCTTCTGCTGTAATGGTAGCCACTGGTGTTGGAGAATCATAGAATCAATCAGGTTGGAAGAGGCCCCCAAGATCATTCAGTCCATCCTATCCCCCAGCCCTATCCACTCAACTCGATCATGGCACTAAGTGCCTCATCCAGTCTTTTCTTAAATACCTCCAGGGATGGTGCCTCCACCACCTCCCTGGGCAGCCCATTCCAATGGCAAATCACTCTCTCTGTGAAGAACTTCCTCCTAACATCCAGCTGAGACTTCCTCCAGCACAACTAGAGACTGTGTCCCCTTGTTCTGTTGCTGGTTGTCTGGGAGAAGAGACCAACCCCCACCTGGCTACAACCTCCCTTCAGGTAGTTGACCTTTGTCCTTGGAGTGTGCTGTGGTGGTGTGCATGAGTGCTGGGCTGGGTCTGTGCAAAGGGAGCTGCCAACTGCTTGTCCATCTGAGGACTGTTTTTGTGGGTGTTGTGTGTCCTGTGTTTGGTCCTGGAGTCATGGATTGATTTGGCTTGGAGGGGACCTGAGGGATCCTCTAGTTGTGGGCAGGGAATCCTTGCACTGGAGCAGGCTGCCTGAGGCCTCATGTGGCCTGGCCTTGGAGCCCTGCAGGGAGGGTGTCAGGCACATGTGGAGTGATTTGTGTCAGGAAGGTGTGAATTGAGCTGGCAGCTGTGGGCAGGAGGAAGATTGCCCTGTCTGCAGCAGGCTCTTTGTGCATGTTAGGCTGAGCCCAGCTGGGGATTTCCAGTGGTGTGTGTGGAGGCATTTGTGTGTTTGGGTTTGATGTGCTTCCAGCTGAGGGAGCCTGCAGAGTGTTTTCTGGTGCAGTTCCCCTATAGAGCAGCAAGCAAGGCCCCAGGCAAAGCCCCAACAGGCTGTTAAAGCTGAGCCTGAGTGCATTTCCCTGCTGCAGCAGGCAGGAGGCAGCCATGTGCAGAGTGGGTGTCTGGGAGTTGTTAGGCTCCATCTCCTTAGGCAGAAAGATTTGCTGACAGCTTTCAGGCTGCTGTTCAGTTCCTCTCAAGGTTTCCTGCCCACAAAGAGAGTGAGGTCAGGTGGAGCCTTTGCTGTTTGCCTGCAGGCTGATAGCTGTGCAGAGCTTTTGGGGTCCCCTCTGCTGCCAGGAGCACTGTGCCCTGCTGCTGTTGCTGTGGAGAAATGGTGTGTGGAAGAAGAGCAGGGAGCATTGAGAGCAGGATGAGATGTCCAGAGTCTGCTTGTGGCTGAGGCCTTGCTTTTGATTTGAGTGCAGAGTTTGATTTGAGTGGGGTCAGGCTGTCCTGAGTGGTTTTGCTGGGAAGAAGTCCTGAAGTTTCCTTGGAGGAGCTTGAGAAGCAGAGCAAGAAATTGCAGCTGTGCTCTTTGCTGCCTGCTGAGCTGGCAAAGGAAGGAAATGATTGGTGAAAGTGGCTGCAGCACTTGCAGTGGTGTGCAAGGCTGAGCAGTGGTGTGGGCAGCAGGTCCAGGGCAGGATTGTCCTCCTGTCCTGGGGGACCTGGAGCAGGTCCAGAGAAGGGCAAGAAAGCTGTGGAAGGGTGTGGAGAACATACCTGTGGAGTAGCATCTGAGAGAGATGAGTGTTGAGTGTGGAGAAGAGGAGGCTGATGGGAGAGAGCTGATTGCCCTCACCTTGAGAGGAGGTTGCAGTGAGGTGAGGTTGGTCTCTTCTTGGCAGTGTCAGGTGATGGAAGGGAGAGGAAATGGCCTGGAAGTATTGCAGGGGAGGCTTAGGTTGGAGATGAGGAAGAATTTGTTTGCAGGAAGAGTGGTGAGGGACTGGAACAGGCTGCCCATGGAGGTGGTGGAGTCCCCATCCCTGGAGGTGTTGAGGGCCAGGCTGAATGAAGCCTTGTGCAGCCTGGTCTGGTAGCAGGTGTTCTGGCCATGGCAGGGGGTTGGAGCTGTCTGAGCTTTGGGGTCCCATCCCAAACTGTTATGTGAATGCTTGGATCTGGACACTGAGCAGAGCTTCAGTGGAGTGAAACTGTAAATAAGCAATGCTGTAAAGCTGTGTGGGAGCTGGGGGGGGGGCTGGGTTTGATCTTGGCCCCTGCCCTTGATGTATAATTTGAGCCTTTATCCGATTGGAAGTTTCAGGAGAGTTGCTTTGTCCTGCAGCTGTGCCTCAGAGTTTGTGATGCTCAAGAGGCAGCTGTGAAGTAGCTGCTGCAGGAACTGAGCTGAACTGGAAGGTTGCAGTCTAGAAGGAAAATTTTCTCCCTCACAGTCAGGCCCTGGAATCAGCTCCCAAGGGCAGTGGTGGATTCCCCTGGCCTGGGCAGCTTTAAGAGTGCTCTTGGAAGGGCTGGGCCAGCTGGTGGCAAGTGCAGTGTCAGCTGGAAAGATTGGAGCAGAAGGTCCTTGGGGGTCCCTTCCAGCCTGGCCTTCTGTGGGCACAGAGCTGTGCTGGACACGTTGAGGGCAGCTGCAAAGCTCTTGAAGCCTTTGTGCAGAGTGCCAAAGACCTGAGTGAGCCTGGAAAGTGACTGCAGAGTTCCCTGCTGAGAGCTTTTCAGAGCTGCCCAAGTGCTTTCTGATCAGCTTGGAAGGAATCTGAATTGTTTTTCCAGGCAGCTTGAAACCTTTTTGAAGTATTCTTCTTGTTCTCCTCCTTGGCCTCTTCTTTGTCCTCCTCCACCTGCTCTGTTTCCTCCTCTGCCTCTCCCTGGAGGATGCATTTAGAAGAATGGAACTGTAGAATGGTTTGGGTTGGAAGGGACCTGCAGAGGTCATCCATTCCAAGCCCCTTCAGTCAACAGGGACATCCTGCACTAGATCAGGCTGCCCAGAGCCCTGTTGAGCCTCACCCTGAATATGTCCAGGGATGGGAGCTCAGCTCCCTCCCTGGGCACCCTGCAGTGTTGCAGCAGCCTCGTGGTGCAGAACTTGTTGCTGCCATCCAGTCTCCATCTGCTCTGCTTTGCAGCCATTGCCCTCCTGCTGTCCCTGAAGGCCTTTGGGAGCAGTCTCTGTGCAGACTTCTCATATCCCCTTCAGGCACTGGAAGGTCACTCTTAGGTCTGCCTGGAGCCTTCTCTTCTCCAGGCTGAACTCCTTCAGCCTGTCCTCAGAGCTGAGCTGTTCCAAGCCCCTGATCATTCTCATGGCCTCCTCTGGACCCTGTCCATCAGGTCCCTGTCCTTGCTGTACTGAGGGCTCCAGGGCTGGATGCAGCAGTGCAGGTGAGCTGTCAGCAGAGCAGTGTCAGAATCTGCTTTCTCCATCTGCTGTTGGTGCAGCCCAGGCTGCCATTGGCTTTGTGTGCTGCAGGCTGACACTGCCTGCTCCTGTCCAGCTCCTTGTCCCCCAGCACCCCCAAGTCCTTTTCTTCAGGCCTGCTTCCCATTGGCTCCTCCCCCAGCTGTGCTGTGCGGTCGTGGGAAGCTGGTGGAGGTGAGATCCGGGTACTGAGTCAACTCAGCTGCTAGCAGTGCAGTACACTTCATTAATGCAGTACAGTGGCTTACATGCTACTTGGGAGAGGTGTGCACGACTAGTTTGGGGTTGGCACAAGTGGATGGTACAGGTTAGATTGGCTCAGAGTTATCTGTAAGGTACAGATAGGTCACTTTGTATCAAAACAATCTGTGGTGTCCACCCCTGCAGGCTGGCAGACTCTGCCCCTGCAGCTGCGAGTGGAGGTGCCACTCAGTGCCTGGCTGTTCTGAATCCAGGATGGGTTCAAGGACACTTGGCAGCAGGAGTTCTCATGTTTACCAGCTCGTGTCCTGTTGCCAGGAAAATCCTCCCACAGTGCTGTTTGTGAGGCTTGTCCCAGCCCAGGTGCAGGAGCCTGCACTTGCTCTTGTTGGAGCTCAGGAGGTTCCCCTGGGCCACCCCTTCAGCTTGCCCACTTGAGCTCCTCCCACTTCTTCTCCAGGGTACTCTACTCTAGGTCCCTCTGCTGTGCTATGCTGGGTGTGTGGGTGAGCCTGGGACCTTGGTGGGGCCCTGGGAACTCTGAGAGTACCCAGAGTGAGTTCAGATGGAGCAATGAATGGAGAGATGGAGGGTGAAGGCTGTAGGTGGTGAGAGGACTTAGTTTAGCAGCTGTGTGGCTCTGGCTGGCTCCTACTTACAAGTGTGGAGGCAGCAACTGAGGCTGGAAGCACAAAGAGCCAAAGCCTGCCTGGGTCAGGACAGTCCCCTTACACCTCCTGACATCCACCACTTCCCAAGCAGGCCCTTGGGGGTCCTACCCACATGCCCCACCCCATACTCCATGGCAGGAGTCACCTGAGCTCTCCCTCTGTCCCCCTTCATCAGTTCCTGTGCAAGGAGGCATTAGGGTCCTTCCCCACCCCTCATCTGTGACCCTTCCCCCTTGGCCTGTTGCTGCTTGTGCTAGTTTGAAGCAGGGTAGAATGTTTTGGTGAGAAAAACTAGATGATAGGCTGTGAAAGGAAAACAACAGTGATACCTACTTTCCCTCAGAGTCTTGCTGAAGAAGAATGTAAACTTTCTGTCTGGGCTTGGACTGAGCTGCATCTTCCTAACCTCTTGGCCGAACCTCTGTTCTTCCTTAGGGCTGGGGTAAGGTTGAGAGGGGCAGGGGGAAGGGGCAGGGGGAAGGTGCAGGGGTGGTTGAAAGCCCCTCCTGGGGACTCAGGTTTCTGGGAGGGGAGTTGTGCTTCTGTATTTTTACCTCATTTATTTCTGTCTATAACTGTGTATACTGTAAATAGCTGCTTGGATATTGTGCCAGCTGTAAATAAATAGCTTCATTTATATTCCCAGAGTCTGGCTGAGTCTAAGCTGGGTATTTCTAAAAGTGTTGGGGGGGGAGGGCGGGGTGGGTAAAAGCCAAACCACCACACTGCTTCTTTCAGGCCTCCATCTCATCCTGGCCCTTAGTCTCATGGCCTATTCTTGAGCTCCTGCTCTCAGCCCAGTTCTTTAGATGCTTCCTCAGCCACAATATTTCCCACTCCATCCTTTCAACCCCAGCAGGCAAAATTGAGCCACAGACACCTCAGGAGATGGTAATGAAGCCTGGCCTGCTACTCCTTCACATACAAGGGGAGGACCCTGTAGTTTAGAGTGTCTCTCTCTGTCAACTCCAAATGCATCTATGGCTCTACACATCAATTACCACACAGAGCCCAGCGCAGGCACATGCCTTCTGCTGTGACTGTGATCATGGTCTGGATTCCTGGTCTTTTGGACAACTGTTCACTTTCTGCTTCTAGCACAAGGCCACAGGTGTGAGGATTTTGGGGGAATGTGTTGCATGAGCCTGTCTGATCACTCAGAGTCGATACACGCCAGCATCCAGCGCTTGAGAGATGGTGTATGGAGGCTGAAAGAAGAAGATAGATGGGATTGGCTTGCCAAGACCTTTGGAGGATGGGGACTAAAAGAATGGCTTAGCAGCCTGGTTACAATGGTTGCATATTGTTGTGGGTTTTTTAAAGAGAGCCAACAGAGATCAAACTCTCAAATCAAAATGGAGAGAAAACACAGAATTACATTTAGAGAGAGAGAATACAGCAGTAGACATTACAAAGCAATTATCATGGCAAACCCCCTTGAAGTTTCCCCATCCCCAAAAAAACCTAAATCTACATTCCCCAGTGCTCCAATCCTCCCCCCCCCCATCCCCCAACACCTCTGCCATCCAGGAGGCCTACTGCTTACATGTTCCCAATAAAGTGGCTCCCACCACACACTCAGGGCAGGAGGAGGAGGAAAGGAGAACGAACTGACCTTGTTGTCAGTCTATAAAGAGAGAGCAGAATTATGGGATTGAATAACAATCTTCCTAGTCCCCAGAAAATTTTTTAACCCTATAGCCTCAACCTGGGACATTCCAGCCCTATATTCAGTCCCATAATTCCTGCTCATCACACCACTCATCTAACCAGAAAGAGATTCTCTGTGTAGTGAACAGTGCTGTCCATGTCCTGCATCGTTCTGGTGCTTTCCTTCAAACCCATCTGTCGCTCAGATCCTGGACACAACTCTTCTCATTGAATGGACTTCTCAGATGACATCAACTATCTGAAAGAAACTCAGTAACAACTTGCACATACTTTAAACTCAAACTGTCTCAGTCCAAATCAAAACTCACACTTCATCTTGCCACGCTCCTGCATTGCCCAACATACCTGTCCTGAACTTCCCCCACCAGGAAATAAGCACCCCTTGGACAGGTTGTATCCCTACTCAAAGGCAGAAAACACCCATACAATTCTCCCAACAAATCCTTTTCACAAACAAAGGAACTCTGTTTCCACCTGCATTGTGCTCAGCAGCACTCAACATCAAGTAATGGACAGTCCCGATCCATTCTCGCTCAACTCTTTGCAGTCCATGCGTCCAAGCAACCGCACACTGCAAAGGCTCAATTACTCGTTGCAGATTCTAGATTCTCTGAGAGTCCTTCTCAGCACAATCTGGCTCAGTCCACAGTTGTCTCCAATGGTGTGTCTCCACCCCTGGGGCAGTCAAATGGGGCAGCTAAGTCCAGTTCACTTCCATTTTCAAGCTGCTGCTCCAGTTTGCTTTTCATACGCGCAGGGGGGAAGATCCCTTTGTCACAGATGAATTCCATCTCTCTATCACAGATGAGTTCCAGTATCTACAAGAGTCCCATGCTTCCACTTGTCTCTTGTACCAGGCCCTCCACCACCCCTGAGGGTTCCATCCTGCAGTTCCTCCACTCTAGCTGCACACTCAGAAGTGAACCTGCCACACCACCAGTCCCTGCCCTTAATCTTCCTTCCCCAGTCTGAACAGAATATTTTCAAATTTATTTAACCTTTCCCAGCACCTTTCCCTCCACCTTCTCAACAGACAACTGAAAAGGAGGAGGTTCTGGTGGATGAGGAGCAGGTGTCAGAATTGGGAAGAAAACAGGATCAGTGTCATTCACAGGAACCACTGCCTGCCCAGCAGCATCCATTCTCACCGCTGCCTCACCTGACAGAGGAGGGGCTACTGTCAGGATACCCTTGCAGCTCGCCCTGCCACTTGAACTCGGCTCTAGGGCTGTCACTAGTCCTGGCTGGCTACTCTCTGCAGAACCAGCAGGTGTGCTCGGGAAGGGGGGTGAACCCCCCCCTCCTCCTCCCGTGCTTGGTACCGCCAGTTCTGCCACACTAAAGTTCAGGCTGAATCGCAGCAGGGGAAGGGGATCCCCATCGCCGCTCTGTGCATCTTCCCCAGCAGGACACACTCCCAATGCAGGCTCGCCATCTGCAGCCTCAGCCTGCCCATACTCGCTGCCTGTGCTGGGACAGGAAGGGTACCAAATCACAGCTGTTTCTTCCGAAGTCAACAGCTCATCCCCTGAACAGGGAGTGGCTGCACCCTGCAAGAGGGTGGCCACCACAGCCATCAGCCTGCTATGGAGGCCAGCGCTGCTTCTGCGTGGCGCCATCTTTGAAACGCTGCCTGGATCTACGCGTCCAGGGGAGGCCACTGGCACGGCCAGAGCTGCCTGCGTTTCCACTGCTCACATTTCCACCAGCTGCTCGGCACCCTGCTGTGGGTCAGCTCAAGCCGTGGCGGCTTCAGGGGTGGGGGTCCCATATCATCATCAACCACCTCAGACCTTTCAACTCGCTTGCCGTTTCCTTCTCCCACCTCTGCCACCCAGGAGGGGAGCGGCTTCTCCAAGCCTCCCGACTCTCCATGCCAGCTTCACTAAGAGGCACCATTTTTCCTAAGCTTTAATTCTGTATTTTTTCTCCAATTCAGTCCATACAAAACCAACCATTTTCATGTCCTCACACGGGGCACCAAAATTCTGTCATCATTTTTTGAAGAGAGCTGACAGAGCTCAAACTCTCAAATCAAAATGGAGAGAAAATACAGAATTAGATTCAGAGACAGAAAACAGCAGTAGACATTACAAAGCAATTATCATGGCAAACCCCCTTGAAGTTTCCCCCATGCCACAAAAACTAAATCTACATTCCCCAGTGCTCCAATGCTCCCCCAATGCCTCTGCCATCCAAGAGGCCTACTGCTTACATGTTCCCAATGAAGTGGCTCCCGCCACACAGGGCAGGAGGAGGAGGAAAGGAGAGCGAACTGACCTTGTTGTCAGTCTATAAAGAGAGAGCAGAATTATGGGATTGAATAACAATCTTCTACTCCCCAGAAAAAATTTTAACCCTATAGCCTCAACCTGAGACACATATGCACTTGTTGTTTTCTTGATGATCATTGTATTTTACCATGTGTAGTGTGATGTGTACAAGGTATGATCCAGTAGTGCAGCTTTCAAAAAGAAAGGGGGAGTTGTCAGGGTGCAGGCAGAATTGAGCAGTCTGAAACAAGGAGAGCAGGAAGGGTAAGGTTAGGTCCTTCTGATAAGGGAGCACAGCTGCAAGAGAAGAGATCCTTAACTTACCTGTAGCTGAGCTGCATGAGGGGGATTTGGGAGGGCTGATCAGTGAGTTCTTCCTCTAGGCATGTGGACAGCTCATGTTCTGCTGTGTAACCTATCAGAATTGAACACCTTGTATTAGCCACTATATTAGCATCACTCTTAGCTTCAATAAGGGGCATTGACATATCCACCACACTGGTGGGAGGTGATGTCATACTGGTTTCCCTGCACAGATTGTGAGAGAGAGGCACACCTGGAATCTGCATGTGTCAGAGTGAGGGCTGAAGAGGTTTTGCAAGAAGCTGAGCAAGTCCCTTCCCCCTTTCCTGCATCTGCAGAGAGCAGGAACCTCCCTTTCTGTGTGTCCTCAGAGCTTCTCTGCCCACCTGTTTAGGAGTGGTGAGCAGAGAGCTGTGCCTGAGCTGGCAGGAGTTGTGTGCAGGGTAGAGCTGAGCATAGAGTGGGTGAGGTGGGGTCTGTGAGCAGGGCCAGGGAGGAGAGATGCTGGGAAATGCAGGTGCAGCCATCAGAGACCTGAGTAGGCAGTGGGAGGAGCCTGCAGCCAAGGCCTGGGAGAGGCTGGCTGGAGGCAGCTGTCCTGTGGTTTCACCATTCTACTGCATTACCCAGTAGGTGTGACCAGGACCTTCAGCAGACACCACCCCTCGGACAGGTTTCCCTTCGCCCGAAGGAGAAAATACCCAAACAGTTTTCCCTAACAGATTCTTCTCACCTACAACAGGAACTTTATCACCATCTACTGTTTGGACCAAGTCTGATTGTGCAGGGCCTGCTCTGTTTACTGAACCTCTACTATTTACCAACCAGGTAGCTTGTGCTAAATGTTTGTCCCAGTTTTTCAGAGTTCCACCCCCCATGGCTTTTAGGGTGGTTTTCAGCAAACCATTGTAGTGCTCAATCTTCCCTGAAGCTGGAGCACAGTAGGGTATGTGGTAGATCCACTCAATGCGGTGCTCTTTGGCCCAGTTTGTCACAAGATTGTTCTTGAAATGAGTGCCACTGTCTGACTCGATTCTCTCTGGAGTTCCATGTCTCCACATGATCTGTCTCTCCAAGCCAAGAATGGTGTTAGGTGCAGTAGCATGTGCAACTGGATAGGTTTGCAGCCATCCAGTGCTGGCCTCTACCATCGTCAGCACATACTGCTTGCCAGAACGAGATGGAGGTAAAGTGATGTAGTCAATCTGCCAGGCTTCACCATACTTGTACTTTGACCATCTCTCACCATACCATAAGGGCTTGATTCACTTAGCCTGCTTAATAGCAGCACAGATGTCACAGTCATGGATGACTTGGGTGAAAGCATCCATGGACAAGTCAATTGACCTATCGTGAGCCCATCGGTATGTTCCATCTCTGCCTTGATGTCCAGATGAGTCATGGCCCCACCGAGCTAAGAGCAGCTCACCTCGGTGTTTCCAGTCAAGGTCAAGATCAGAGTTGGTATCAACTTGAGCAATCTTAGCAGCTTGGTCTGCCTGCTGGTTGTGTTGGTGCCCCTCAGTGGCTCTGCTCTCGGGCATGTGTGCGTCTACGTGCCACACCTTCACTGGAGTTCTCTCCAGCCGTGCATCAATGTCCTGCCATAGATCAGCACACCAAATAGGCTTTCCTTTCCTCTGCCAACCATGCTTCTTCCAGTCCTTTAGCCAACCCCATAGAGCACTGGCTACCATCCACGAGTCGGTGTAGAGGTAAAGGATAGGCCAATTCTCACGTTCAGCCACATCAAGAGCAAGCTGAACAGCTTTTACCTCAGCGAACTGACTGGATTCTCCTTCTCCATCTCTCACTTCGGTAACTCTCCTGGTTGGACTCCAAACCGCTGACTTCCATATTCGCTTGTTCCCAACAAGACGACAGGAACCATCTGTGAACAAAGCATAGTTCTTTTCCTGATCAGAGAGATCACCATAGGGAGGAGCTTCCTCAGCACGAGTTATTTTCTCCTCTGGAGGTTTGGTACAGTCTGTGCCTTCCGGCCAGTTGGTGATCACCTCCACCAGATCAGGTCGATCAAGATTACCTATTCGTGCTCATTGGGTTATCAAAGCCATCCATTTAGACCAGGTTGCATCTGTGGCATGATGTGGTGATGAACCTTTGCCTTTGAACATCCAGTTTAGAACTGGCAGTCTGGGAGCTAACAGCAATTGTGACTCAGTTCCAATCACTTCAGAAGCTGCTTTCACTCCTTCATAAGATGCTAGTATCTCTTTCTCTGTTGCAATGTAATTTGCCTCTGAACCTCTGTAGCCACATCCCCAGAAACCAAGAGGACGACCACGTGTCTCATTTGGAGCTCTCTGCCAAAGGCTCCAAGTTGGACATTGTCACTGGCAGCTGTGTACAGAAGGTTCTTAATGTCCGGACCAGATCTCACAGGTCCCAAGCCCACTGCATGGACTACTTCTCGCTTAATCTGATCAAAGGCTGCTTGGTGTTCTGGTCCCCACTCGAAATTGTTTCTCTTACGAGTCACATGGTGCAGGGGTTTGACAATCTGACTGAAACCAGGAATGTGTAGTCTCCAAAATCCCACTGCACCCAAGAAAGAGAGAATCTCCTTCTTACTGGTGGTAACTGCCATGGTGGAGACTTTGTTGATCACATCCTGAGGAATGTAACGGCGACCATCCTGCCACCGCACTCCCAGAAACTGAATTTCTCTGGCAGGTCCTTTGACCTTGTCTCTCTTAATGGCAAAACCTGCTTGCAGCAGAATGTCAATGATTTTGTTACCTTTCTCGAAGACTTCCTCAGCAGTTTGGCCCCACACAATGATGTCGTCGATGTACTGGATGTGCTCTGGAGCTTTACCTTTCTCCAGTGCATTGTGGATGACTGAGTGACAGATGGTTGAGCTGTGTTTCCACCCCTGAGGCTAACGGTTGAACTGGTACTGGATTCCTCTCCAGGTGAATGCAAACTGAGGCCTGCACTCCTTTGCTATGGGAATAGAGAAGAAAGCATTAGCAATGTCTATGGTTGCATACCATTTAGCCTCCTTCGATTCCAGCTCGTACTGGAGTTCCAGCATGTCCGGCACAGCTGCACTCATGGGTGGAGTCACCTCGTTGAGGGCATGAAAATCAACTGTGAGTCTCCAGTCGCCCGTAGGTTTACGCACAGGCCAGATGGGACTGTTGAAAGGTGAATGAGCTTTCTCGATGACAGCCTGACTCTCCAGTTGACGAATCAGCTGATGAATGGGCAACAAAGAGTCAGGGTTAGTTCTGTACTGCCTGTGGTGCACCATTTGAGTAGCAATTGGCACTTCCAGGTCCTCTATGTCATGATGTCCCACAACTGCAGATTCATCTGAAAGTTCAGGTCTAACAGACAATTTCAATTTACCATCCTCAATCTCTACAGATGCTATTCCAAAAGCCCATTTGTGACCCTTAGGAGCTTTGAAACAGCCTTGTCTCAAAAAGTCAATTCCCAGAATGCAAGGCACATCAGGACCAGTTACAATAGTATGTGTCTTCCACTCTTTACCAGTTAAACTGATCTCAGCCTGCAGCTTAGTTAACTCTTGAGATCCACCAGTGATTCCAAAGATAGAAATGGACTCTGTCCGCTTGCAATTTGATGGCAATAAAGTACACTGAGCTCCTGTGTCAACTGCCAGGCCACCTAATGAATACATTCCAATAGATCTGGTTTTCTCCACTATCCCTTTCCTCCTCCTGGCTGGAGGCAGGGCACCCCTAATGGTGAACATGGCATGTGGGGTGTACACAGTGATTGGTGTTGTTGTGAGAGGAACTGCAACTGTTGGAACAATTGCAGTTGCTCTCGGGAGCTGAAGAAGTGACAGCTACTTTCCTGGCATTGCTGCCTCTGTTTCTGCCACTCTGCAGATCCCTGACTCTCTTTGAAAGAGCTGAAGTAGGTTTACCATCCCACTTGTTCATGTTCTCACCGTATGTGTCACGCAGAAGTATCCACAGTGACGCACGTGATTGCTGCTGTCTGGGTGGAATTTGTCTCCTCCTGGGCTGGAATTGCCTTGCAGGAGGTGGACATCTGTTCCTGATGGCAGAAACATGCACCCATTCAGATGATGCAGGGATGGTATCCTTTACCAGGTTGGAAATGTTTCTGAGATCCTCCTTCAGTTCTTTCATGCCATTCCTAATGCCATTCTCAATGCTATCTTCAGTGTCATTCTTTTTCCCTTTCTTCTCTGTTGTCCTAGTTTGTATGGCAGAGACTAGGGCAGAATGTGACAAGCTGTCCTAAAGAAGAATAAAGGTTCAGCCAAGAGGTTATGAAGCAAAGGTGAGTTAGGCCAAATGGAAGGTGAGGTTAGGGAGATGCAGTTCAGTCAGAAGCCGAATGCAGAGTGAGTGAAAATGGCAAGAGTGGTATCTAATTGTGCTAGTTTGAAGCAAGCTAGAATGTTTTGGTAACAGAACTAGATAACAGGCAGTGAAATGAAAACAATTGATGTCAACTTCTCTCACAGTCACACTGAGAACTCTGGGAAGAAGAAAGACTTCTTCTCCATTTTGTCTCTCACTCTTGCTTTTGCCTTAGACCTGGTCACATCTCATTAACCCTGCTCCTACTAACCCTGCTCCCTAACCTCTTGACTGCACCTCTCTTCTTCCTGAGAACTGGGGTAAGGTTAAGAGGGCCGGGGGGAGGTGTTGGGGTGGTTTGAGAGCCCCTCCTGGGGACTCAGGTTTCTGGGAGGGGAGTTGTGCTTTTGTATTGTTCATCCTTTGTATATTTCTGTATATAACTGTATAGATTGTAAATAGCTGCTTGTAAATTCTGCTAGCTGTAAATAAATTGCTTCATCTATATTCCCAGGGTCCCTCTGAGTTAGCTGGGGCAAATTCAAAAGTGTGGAGGGGCGGGGTAACCCCCAAACCATCACATTTTTTATTGGTGCCCAACGTGGGGCTAGAGATATATGGGAGTGATTGGAAATTAGCTCTGGGAATTAAGATGAAGCTAATCAAGCAGCTGTTGTACTTGGTGGGGATTGCTGTGTGGCCTGTTTTCTGGTTTTTTGTGTACAATTGGATCAAAGATCAAATTGGTTATTTCTTGCTTCATGTAGTTTTTAAGAAGGTCAAAGTTAAGCTTTCAAGCATGTTCTGGAACTGGGGTGATTTTATTCTTGGTTATGCTGGTTTTAGCGTCACTGAGAATATTACTAGTGATATTACAAGAGTTTTTGTCAATAATGTTACAATCAATCGAGAGTCTGCTTTATCTGCTGCTCTCATGAGGGTCATTTCTTCTTCCCAAACTCCTTACTAAGACTCTGAGAGAAGTGGACATTAGCATTGTTTTCCTTTCACAACCTATGATCTGGTTCTTCTCACCAAAACATTCTGCCCTGCTTCAAACTAGCACAGTGGGTGTTTAGGGCCACTCTCCATTCTTTGCCTCAGCTGAATGTTGGTTGTGGGGAGGTGTCACGTGTCAGAGGCTGCATTTGTCGCGGAGGGGTATTCTGCTGCTTCCGCTGATTTTGGCGGAGGGGAGAAATTAATTGGGGGGAGATAATATATGTTTATTAAACTCAATATTCTGAACTCTCACCACCCCTAACCACTGTCTGTTAACATTAAAATGATTCTACATGTTCATGAAAAGATTCTAGGATTAAATATCTACAGTAACTTATTAATAACTAACAAACATTCAAACTATACACAGAGAGAGGAGTTTTCCCCACGGCCTAATGCTGTTTGGGGTTTGTATGCTATTTGCCCAGCAGAGCAGGCTGAAACTGATTCTGCTCTATGGCAGAGGCAACAGATGTTTACAGAGGTATTAAAGCTTTTACTTGCAATTCTTATTAACTATTACAGTATCACAGTATCACCAAGGTTGGAAGAGACCTCACAGATCATCAAGTCCAACCCTTTACCACAGTGCCCAAGGCTAGACCATGGCACCAAGTGCCACGTCCAACCTTGCCTTGAACTGCCCCAGGGACGACGACTCCACCACCTCCCCGGGCAGCCCATTCCAGTGTCCAATGACTCTCTCAGGGAAGAACTTTCTCCTCACCTCCAGCCTAAATCTCCCCTGGCGCAGCCTGAGGCTGTGTCCTCTTGTTCTGGAGCTGGCCACCTGAGAGAAGAGAGCAACCTCCCCCGGCCACAACCACCCTTCAGGTAGTTGTAGACAGCAATAAGGTCACCCCTGAGCCTCCTCTTCTCCAGGCTAAACAACCCCAGCTCCCTCAGCCTCTCCTCATAGGGCCTGTGCTCGAGGCCTCTCACCAGCCTCGTCGTCCTTCTCTGGACACGCTCAAGCATCTGAACACGCTCAAGCATTAATCCCCCTCCGGGGCTGCGTCACAGCCTGTGCGAATGTCCAGACTTCAGGGGATCTCTGGCCGTGGACTTTGAGGCTGGAATCCTCCCGGCTTGAGGGGAAAGGATAAATCTTCCCAGCTTCTGGGGAAATAGGTTTCTCTAACTTTGTTCTCCTGGCGAGGGACAGAATCTCTGCCTTTGGTGCTGCTGGCTGCTTCTGGGTGTCCTGTCCAGGAATTCTCAGCTGGCAGGATCTCAGGAGAATATCATGCTGTCTCTGGCATGGTTGTCACAGCTAGCAGGCCATGTGTGTGTGCAGACAATCCAGACTCTGCTTTCTGGTTATCTCAGTGGCAACGGCTCTTACCAGGCAATGATAGGCAGCAGGCACGCAAAGAGCGTGCGGCTGCTGGGAGTCTGAGCTCCGCAGGTAAATGTAAGACAGGATCTGGTCCTGATAACACAGTAGCGTGCAGATATGCACAGCTGGCTTAGGAGACTATAGGCTCCTCATATATATATATATGCAGGCTTAAATGAGCTCTGCAATAAAGGTACACAGACAGGTGAGCTGTGAATGAGTCAGAGCATGAGGTCTGGGCCTCTGAGGATCTGAGTGGCTGAGCTATGCAGGGTCTATGCCTGAGGGTCTGAGCTGAGCACTTTGTTTACCTGTGCACCCCTATTTATTGAATGTGGGCTGAGATTAATGGCCTCTTTGGCCACTAGAATGACCAATCAGGTTGGCAGTTAGCCAAACCCTACCATAATAGGCAGAAGGCTGCTTGTCTGGACTTTCCCAAATATGGGGATCACATGGGCTTGCCCCGGGGAGACATGAGCTGGGTGTGTGGGGGCTTATACAACCTGTTTACAACCAGGGGTCTTGGCAGAAAAAACATGTCTAGGCAAGCATAGGCACAAATAAGCCTATTCTCGGGCCTCCACGACAGCAGGATTTCAGGGTTTGAGCTGCTGGGGTCAGGTGCTTCCATCTTCCCTAGGGCAGAGCAATGACCTCATCCCCTACTACCATGCCCTTACAGAAGGATCCAGACAAGAGCTGGGAGGAGAAGCAGAACCCAGAGAGTAAGATGGAGCAGGCCAAGTGCAGCCTGAAGAAAGAGGAAGAGAAAGATTTCAAGACAGAGGATGACAATGAGGGGAATGATGACTGTGATGATGCTGAGCATGAGGATGATGTTCAGGGTGAAAATGAGCAAGATGAAAAGGAGGAATATGAGGCGGAGGATGGGTTGATGTTAGCCCCCTCTGTGCCAGTCAAGCAGCTGCTTCAGTGCTCTGAGTGTGGGCAGAGCTTCAAACGGCGCTGCAGGTTGATTGAACACCGCCGAAGCCACACGGGCGAGAAACCCTTCAGCTGTGCTGACTGTGGCAAGAGATTCACACTGACCTCAGATCTCACTGTGCACCGCCGAATCCACACCGGCGAGAAGCCCTTCAGCTGTGGTGACTGTGGCAAGAGCTTCACACAGCGCTCACACCTCATTGTCCACCACCGAATCCACACCGGTGAGAAGCCCTTCAGCTGTCGAGAGTGTGGCAAGAGGTTCACAGAGCACTCTAAGCTCATTGCCCACCACCGAATCCACACCGGTGAGAAACCTTTCAGCTGTGCTGACTGTGGTAAGAACTTCGCTCAGCGCTCGCACCTCGTTAGTCACCACCGAATCCACACTGGTGAGAAACCCTTCAGCTGTGCTGACTGCAGCAAGAGATTCACAGATTATTCCAGCCTAATTAAACACCACCGAATCCACACAGGCGAGAAGCCCTTCAGCTGTGCTGACTGTGGCAAGAGATTCACAGTGCGTTCCAGTCTCACTAAGCACCACCGAACCCATACGGGCGAGAAGCCCTTCAGCTGTACTGACTGTGACAAAAGGTTCACACAACTCTCACACCTTCTTGCCCACTACCGAATACACACAGGCGAGAAGCCCTTCAGCTGTGCTGTCTGCGGTGACAGCTTCACTCAGAAGTCTGCCCTTACCCAGCACAGCCATGTGCACACCACTGAGAAGTCCTTCAGCTGTGAGGACTGTGGAAAGAGCTTCAAACACAACTCTACTCTGACCATCCACCACCGTACCCACACCAGAGAGCACCTGTACCCCTGTGCAGAGTGTGGCAAGAGCTTCACCACCAGCTCAGGGTTCATCCAGCACAGACTCATCCACAGCGGCGAGAAACCCTACAGCTGCAGGGACTGCGGCAAGAGGTTCACCCAGCGCTCGTCCCTCGCCCAGCACCGTCGTGTCCACAGCGGTGAGAAGCCTTTCACCTGCTCTGACTGCGGCAAGAGCTTCACCCAAAGCAGCAATCTCACTTCCCACCGCCGCACCCACACCGGTGAGAAGCCCTTCACCTGCTCTGACTGCGGCAAGAGCTTCACCAGCAGAGGCACTCTCACTTCCCACCGCTGTACCCACACTGGTGACCAACCCACGCTGCAGGGCAAGCACAAATAGACTCACCCCAGGTATGTTGGGGTGATTGTGCCCCCACCCCGAGAAGGCCTTTCCAGCAGATTGACCCAAAATTGCCTCTTTTCCACCTGCATGTCTCAGAGGCTGGGGGCTCCAGCAGGACAAACACCTCCTGCCCTTCTGAGCCCAAAGTGACCCAAATCCTGTCTTTTGGCTTTTATTTTAGCCATTGCTGCCACAGTGCCCAAATGTTGGGGGCATTTGTTCCCTAGGGCTGGGGCTGGAGGCCTGTGTCCAGACTGGGGAGGTCCAAGTGAGGTTCTCAGAAGAGTCCTGAGAGTCTCTTGCTGAGAGTAGTCTCAGGGACATCTCAGAGAGGTTTTTTTTTATTTCACTCTTTGTAGAGTGTAGGGCACATCTCAGGGAGGTCTTTGGAAACATCTGGAAAGCTTCTGTCAGGTTTGTGGTAAGTGGCTCTGCTGCTTTCCAGCAGGCCTGGGGTTTCCAAGGGCCTTCTCCCTAGCTCAGCAGTGTTCCTGCTGGATCCCTGCTGATCTGTGGCTGCTCTGAGGCTTTCCAGCAGCCAGAGGTGGGAAGAGATTTCTTGGAGTGTTCAGGAGCTTTGAGGAGCCTGAGGAGTGGCAAGAACCTTCTCTCCTGAGGCAGCAGGTTGAGCTAAAGAGTAGTTAAGCTTTGAGCCTGCTGCAGCAGGATGAGTGCAATGAGTGCAGGGCACTGGTGGGGCAGTAGAATCGTTGTTGGAAGGCATCGTGGCCACTGGTGACCCAACGGGAATCCTGTAGGGAGCTTCAGGTCTGCCTGATAGAAGCCCTGGGGGAGCTGAAATTGCAGAGGACCACTGCTGGTGCAGTGGAGGTCCTGTGGGAAGTCTGAAGCCTACTGGTAGAATCCAGCTGGAGCAGTGCTGGGCTAGAGGAAAGTTCTGGAGAAGTTGTGGGCCACCTGGGATGCTGCAGGGCAGTTGGTGGGCAGATGGAAATCAGGTTAGAAGCCCCTGGCTTGAACCCTCCAGTGTCACTGGGGGGGCTCCTGAAAAGGCCAAGAGATGTTCTGGAGCCGTTGGAATGCAGAAGCCACTGGAATGCAGCAGGGGAAGTGGTGAGCCAAGGGAATTGCCTAAGGAGTGCCTGGGCCTGCTGGCAGGCATCCATTGGCCTTTGCACAGCCTCCAGCTGAGCCTGCTGGGGATTCCCTTGGGCTTTCCACCAGCCCAGCCCTGGCCCTGCTGCCTCCCAGAAGAGTTCCCACAGGCTTTCCAGTCCCCACCAGTGCCCTGCTGCCAGCCACTGTGCCCACTGCTTGCACTGCAAGCCTGCTGCTTGGTGCCCACAAGTTTGCCTGTGGAGCTGCAGCAGGCCCAGGGCTTCCATCAGGCTTTTCAGCAGCTCCCTCTGGATCTGATTGCTGCCAGCAGGCCCAAGGCTTCCTACAAGATCCTCACTGGCCCTGATGCCTTCCAGTGGCCAAACAGTGCCCTGCTGACCTCCATCAGGCCTGGGGCTTTCCAGCAGCTCATCAGTGGCCCTGCAGACTTCCAGCTGGCCTGCAGCCTGCTAAAATTATAGCAGCAGGAAGGATTGCAGCAGAGGGGAACTGGTTAGGATGCATCTGCAAGGAGCCTTTGCCAGCACTCTGCAACACGCTACAGTGCCACAAGCTCCATCCCAGCAGCAGTTGGTTGAGACTCAGAAGTTAGCACAGGAACATCATGGAAGAGTCATGCAAAAGTCTCTCTGGCTCAATCCCAGCACTGGTTTGCAGGTCAGGCCCTACAGGTGTGGGGGTTTTGGTTTGCCTTCCAGGGCTGCCATGCTGCAGTGCATGTGGAGCCTCCTGCCCAGAGCATAGAGCTGAGCCACAGCTGACTGCAATGATTGCCTTGGGCAGGAGGCACAAAGTGTAGGAGGTGCAGCTGTGGGAGTCAGGAACTGGAGGTGAGCAAAACTGCAAAGTGACCCTGGGATCAGAGGGATGAATGTGGGAGAATGTGGCAGCAGAGCTGCAGAGGCTGCTGCAAAGCCTGGGACCAGGAGCCTGCAACCACCTGGAGAGCATGGGCAGAGTGTGAGGAGTGAACAGACAGCAGGTAAGGGCCAGCAGGATCTGGGAGTGGAGCTAAAAGGAGGCAAAGATTGTCTGATCAGTTGGGAGCTTGCACACAGCCAATGGCATTTGCCTGCCTGTAGCAGGTGCCCTCCCTTCAGCACCTTGTGTGAGGGAGTTTGCATTGTTCAGCCTGGAGATCAGCTGGGCCCAGAGCTGGAAACCCCCAAGTGGTGCCCACAAGTGGTGCCCTGTGTGGGGCTGGGAGAAGGCAGCTGAGGGAAAGCTGCTGGTGGAGAGGGCTGTGTGACAGCACAGAGAGAGCTGAGAGCCATCACAAAGCAGGTTGTGTGCCAGCACAGCACACACTGTGTGCGACAATGCAGAGCAGGGGGTGTGACATCCTAGAGAGGGCTGAGTGACATCAGAGATTGGGCTGGTTGGCACCAGAGAAGCACAGCCTGGGCTGAACTGGAAGGGACCTGCAAAGGTCATCCAGTGCAACCCCCTCTGCAGTCAGCAGGGACATAGAATGGAATCATAGAATGGGTTAGGTTGGAAGGCAGCTCAAAGCTCAGCCAGTTCCAACCCCTGCCACAGGCAGGGACACCTCCCACTAGAACAGGTGGCTCAAGGCCTCATCCAACTTGGCTGTGAACATCTCCAGGGAGGGAGCAGCCACAAGCTCCCTGGGCAGCCTGTGCCAGTGTCTCACTGCCCTCACTGCAAAGAACTTCTTCCTCACATCCAGTTTCAATCTCCCCTCTGCCAGTTCAAACCCATTCCTCCTCATCCTGCCATTACAGGACCTTGTCAGTAGTCCCTCCCCAGCCCTCTTGGAGCCCCCTTCATATCCTGGAAGGTCTTCTGGAAGCCTTCTTTTCTCCAGGCTGCAGAGCCCCAACTCTCTCAGCCTGTCCTCACAGCTGAGCTCCTTCAGCCCTCTTGTCATCTTGGTGGCCTCCTCTGGACTGGCATAGACATTCATCACATTCTCTCAACCACACACAATTGTGTCTTTGCAATCCAAGTCAGCAGAGATAGGTGAAACCCACAGGCTCCAGCCTTACATTTGGTTATGTTTGTTACACCATTCTCTAAGGTCATTCCAACCTTCCACTTTGTCTCAGTTCAGCACTTACTGAGCTCCTGGTTCTCGCCTGTCCATGGCTTATGTTCCAGTCTATAAGATTCAGACAATTCTATAGAATCACTACACTTAATTTTACTATTCCAAACATTTTCCCTTTTTCTGTTTGTTTAAAACTGAAGGCAGTGCTTCCCACCCCCCTGCCAGGCACCTCTTGCAGAAAGACAGCAAGCACAGCACTCTAAGCACTGCTGACAGAACAGCTGTTCCCCATCTTTGCCTATGAGTGGGAACTGTTGGAAGCTCATGGAAATACCCAGATTATTCATTAAGCGTGACCAAAAGCTATGACCTACACAAACACCACCATCAGCTCAACCTGAACAACTGCACAAACAGATACAAAACCAGAAAAAGAAAACACATTGATTCCCTGGGCCCTGTCAGCCTTCTCTAGGGTGAATCTTTCTGTATGATGTGACCAGAGAATTTTCCAATGTTTTCTTCTCTCTCTTTTCTCAAGAGTCATTGGCATTAAAATACCTAATGACCAGGGGTTGTTGCCCATAAGAAAGCTGTTTAAAACATTAAAAATGTATAAAGTTTTCTTGCAGTCTT
Source organism: Pogoniulus pusillus (assembly GCF_015220805.1). NCBI lineage: Eukaryota > Metazoa > Chordata > Aves > Piciformes > Lybiidae > Pogoniulus > Pogoniulus pusillus. The sequence goes on along the minus strand of NW_026974710.1, from coordinate 457,897 downwards.
CCTTTCAGGGTGGCTGCCCTCATTCCCCCTCTTTTTTTTAATATATATATATTTTTTTTAGTTATTATTTTTGTTTTTATATAATCCTCATCCTATAATGCTGTATTAATATACAGGGGAAAAAAAATAAGAAAAATATTTTATAATATTCAATTATAGAACTCTTAAAAAATATAAACCATTAAATCATGACTGAGGAAAAAAAAACAACCAAAGAAAATTCAAGATGATACCATGGTATTCAGAAAAAAGAAAGGACCTTAGAATCAGCAGGAAAGGGATAATCATTAACCTACACATTCACAAAACAATTTCTTGCCATAATATTCCATTATATTGTACCAGTTACTTAACATACTCTGCTTTAATTACTTAGGCCTTATTACACTTATTCTGCTAAAATTAGTCCTGAACTTACCCTATTGCAATTAAGAGCTTATCCAGGAAACACCTAAACTCTTAAGATCTGTTACAGTCTAAGCCAACAAACATTATCAGGATTTTAATTCACAAAGTAGCTACCAGAAATGCAGTCTGGTCCCTTTAAGAGCCGAAGGTGCTGCTTCTTTTGAGCAGTTGTAAGGAAAAAAAGATTAGGAGGAGGTGAGGTCAGCCTCCATGGCCCCAGCAGGCGAGGGGGGAGGCTGCTGTGTTAGCAGCAGCACCTGAGCTCCCTGCGACTCCGAAGTGTCCCACACAGAGTTTCCAGACCCCATCCATACTCAGCCTTCTGGGGTCTGCCAGGGATATCTTTTTAGCTGTGCACCTCTTAGTCCTGGGGGATTTGCTGTCCCTGGAAGGTGAGCTGCGAAGGGTGGGGGGTGCTGTGACTGGAGGAATGTGTCATGGTTCAGAAATTAAACTCTCAAGTCAAACTGGAGAGCAAATACAGAATTATGTTTAGGGAGAGAAAAATACAGAGCTAGACATGCAAAGCAATTACCCCATCCATGGCAAACCCAGGGAAGTTTTTCCGCCGTCCCAAAAGCTAAATCTAATACCCCCCCAGTGCTCCAGTCCTTCCCCCCACCCCCTAATGCCTCTGCCATCCAAAGAGGCCCAAACAAGCCTCTGGAGGCCAACTGCTTGCATGTTCTTCCCAATAAAGTGGCTCCCAGCACACACACAGGGCAGGAGGAGGAGGAACACTACTCCTCTTACTAGAAACAGACTCTATATAGGGAACAGTGCCAGCCAAACCCTGCACCTCTCTGTTGCTTCTCCTTCAAACCCATCTGTCCTGGACACAACTCTTCTCATTGAATGAACTTCTCAGATGACATCAACTATCTGAGAGAAACTCAGTGACAACTTGTGCACTCTTTAAACTCAAACTGTCTCAGTCCAAATCAAAACTCCTTTGTAGAACGCAATTGATCTTGCCACCTTCCTGCACTGCCCAACATACATGCCCTGAACTTCCCCCACCAGGAAATAACCACCCCTTGGACAGGCTGTACCCCCACCCAAAAGGCAGAAAACACCCAGACAGTTTTTCCAACAAATCCTTTTCACAAACAAAGGAACTTTTTCCACCTGCATTGTGTTCAGCAGCACTCAACATCAAATAATGGACAGTCCCAGTCCGTTCTCACTCAACTTTGCAGTCTGTGCATCCAAGCAACCACCCACTGCAAAGGCTCAATTACTCATTGCAGATTCTCTTAGAGTCCTTCTTGGCACAATCTGTCTCAGTCCACAGTCATCTCCTGCAGGAATAGGGGAATGGTTTGTTAGCAAGGAACAGTTGCCCGAGACGAAACAAATACAGCATAGACCTTGGGCATGCAATGTGTGGGTCAGACAGACCTCAGAAGAGAAAGATAAGTAGGATCCTGTGGTCAGGACTGCTCAGATAGTTGCATAGCAACATACAGCAAGGAGCAGGGAAAGTAATGAAGACAGTAGAAACAGTGACTTTCGCCTGAGCAGAGTGTTAGCCAATCATGTAGTAGATACTAACTTTCTTACTGCAATTCTAACCAATCAGTGATGAACATGCCAGCCTTTCTGAGACAATACATACCTGCCTGTTTTTCTAATCAAGTGGAATTTTGGCTTGCATCAAGTCATTGCCCTGTCCCTTCATTGCAGCAAATGGTGACCCCGACGTGATATCGGTGCTTATCGCCCGGGATATGAGGACGACAGCCCCGAGCCTCTGGGAACTGAAAGCTGCTGAAAGGAAGCAGATTGCAGGCCTGCACTCCATCACCTCCTCGAGATTGGTAGGTGAGCTCAGAGGGACTTCAACATGGGGAATCAAACCTCACATGAAGAAAGGGAGGTTTATAAGCTCATGAAAGAATTTGTGTATGGACATAAGAAAGAGATATCTGGTTACCAGCTGGAATTACTCATGAGATGGGTCAAGGATAAATTCCCTGACACTACAGAAATTATGGTTCTTGAGTCAGAACTTTGGGACAAAGCAGGGGTCTGCTTGTGGGATCTTTCTACAAATGGTGATTCAGAAGCACAGTGCTTGCTTGCACCATGGTGAAAATTATGGTTCTTGAGTCAGAACTATGGGACAAAGCAGGGGTCTGCTTGTGGGATCTTTCTACAAATGGTGATTCAGAAGCACAGTGCTTGCTTGCACCGTGGTGAAAATTACAGTTTTTGAGTCAGAACTTTGGGACAAAGCAGGGGTCTGCTTGTGGGATCTTTCTACAAATGGTGATTCAGAAGCACAGTGCTTGCTTGCACCATGGTGAAAATTATGGTTCTTGAGTCAGAACTATGGGACAAAGCAGGGGTCTGCTTGTGGGATCTTTCTACAAATGGTGATTTAGAAGCACAGTGCTTGCTTGCACCGTGGTGAAAATTACAGTTTTTGAGTCAGAACTTTGGGACAAAGCAGGGGTCTGCTTGTGGGATCTTTCTACAAATGGTGATTCAGAAGCACAGTGCTTGCTTGCACCGTGGTGAAAATTATGGTTCTTGAGTCAGAACTATGGGACAAAGCAGGGGTCTGCTTGTGGGATCTTTCTACAAATGGTGATTCAGAAGCACAGTGCTTGCTTGCACCGTGGTGAAAATTATGGTTCTTGAGTCAGAACTATGGGACAAAGCAGGGGTCTGCTTGTGGGATCTTTCTACAAATGGTGATTCAGAAGCACAGTGCTTGCTTGCACCGTGGTGAAGGGTGTCTGAGGCTGTTAAAGAACAGGAGGGGAAGTCGGGGAGAGCATTTAGTCCCTTAAAGAAGGAGGGAATGCAGACGAATGCTCCAATTCAACTCTCTGCCTCTCCCCTGCCATTTGATGCTAAGGACTCACCTACCCTACTGGCGTCTAAGCCCCGAGTGTGATTTAAGCCTGCTGTGGGAACTTCGCAATCAACATCATTTAGTGATGATCCTTTTGAGTTAGATCCCTTTGATCCCGAAGAGGAACCAGACCTGTATCTACCGGATGGTCATGATCCCCGTGTGGTGTGGGCAGCAATTAAACAACGAGCTTTAGACGAAGGGGATGCCGACACGGCAGGGCGTGTCATGGTTCCGCCCCGACCTGCCACAGCGCCAGCTCGCTTTACCGCAGCGCCGGTGATCTATCCAGGGCGTGGCTGCAACCCCCAGTGGGAAGCTCTCAGCTTTTCAGTTACCAAAGAGCTGCCTCTGATAATGGACTGGGTTCACATTATTTCGTGGGACTGCTTGAGTCCGTTTGTGAAAGTTCTGTTTTAACACCTTATGATCTGCAGACAACAGCCAAATTGCTTTTAAACTCTTCTCAATACATGCTGTGGGAGTCAGGATGGCGTCAGAGTTTAGAAACTGTTTTACAAAGGTTTGCAGCGGGGAATAATCCAGCCCTGCAAGCCTTAACTATGGATCATCTGATGGGCACGGGGCCGTTAGCCGATCCCGTCGCCCAGGCCAGAGATTGTCCGAGAGAAGCTCTGGATGCCACTAAGGAGGCTGCTAAGTGAGCGCTCCTTAAGATTCCAGACACCCATAAACCCCAAAAGGCTTTTACAACTGTCATGCAAGGACCAAAGGAGTCGTTTATGGACTTCATAGCAAGACTGCAGGAAGCTCTTGGAAAGCAGGTTGCAAACGAGGAAGCTGAGGAGATTTTACTTCAACAATTAGCAATTGAAAATGCCAATGGGGACTGTAAGAAGTTGCTGAAATCGTTACCGAATCCAAAACCCTCCCTGGTTGAGCTGATGGAAGCTTGCAACTGCTTCGGGATTGTGATGGTTTGGGGGTTACCCCGCCCCCCCACACTTTGTATTTGCCCCAGCTAACTCAGACGGACCCTGGGAATATAGATGAAGCAATTTATTTACAGCTAGCAGAATTTACAAGCAGCTATTTACAATCTATACAGTTATATACAGTTATATACAGAAATATACAAAGGATAAACAATACAAAAGCACAACTCCCCCCCCCAGAAACCAAGGTCCCCAGGAGGGGCTTTCAAACCACCCCAACACCTCCCCCCGGCCCTCTCAACCTTACCCCAGTTCTCAGGAAGAAGAGAGGTGCAGCCAAGAGGTTAGGGAGCAAGGTTAGTGGGAGCAGGGTTAATGAGATGTGACCAGGTCTAAGGCAAAAGCAAGAGAGAGAAACAAAATGGAGAAAAAGTCTTTCTTCTTCCCAGAGTTCTCAGCGAGACTGTGAGAGAAGTTGACATCAATTGTTTTCATTTCACTGCCTGTTATCTAGTTCTGTTACCAAAACATTCCAGCTTGCTTCAAACTAGCACAGGGATGTCCGATTTTAAATGCGAGACTATGGCACTGCTTTTGCTGCTGTGAACACAGGGGGGAGGGCGACTGTTTGCTTTGGCTGCGGGAAGCCAGGTCACATTAGGAAGAACTGTTCTGCTCAAAAGGGGCAAGTGACTAAGCCTGTATCAATATGCCCCCATGTCATGGAGGGTAGCAGAAGCCCTTAGCAGGCCTCCCTGCTGTAAAAGTTGCAGTGTCTCACATTAATGCCAAGAGCATCGTAAAACCAAAACAGTCCTTCAGCCCCATGAGAAAGTCTCTCCCTAGTCGAGATAAAAGGTAAACAATGGCCCCTGTTTTGGCTGGGGGGAACGGCAGTTCTCATGCCCGCTCCACACCTGGTGTGGGCCGAGCTTGGGGTGGTCCTACAGGTTGTTTTGGTAAGAACTGTCCAATTGTATAGGTTAATTGTAATTTTGTGCCAATCTGCAAGAATAAGGTAAAATAGCCTGGGCTGGAGGGTTACCTCTTTTGAACATTATAAACATGGTGTGCTGTGGGAAGCTTCCTCCCGCAGCGGAGCATGAAAGGTAAACATCAGACCCTGTGATGAGAAGTGTCCTTGGAGCCTTGAGGCTCCCAGGGGCCTGAGCCGGCGACTATGAGCAACCCACGCACAGCTGTCAGGGGGTGGAATCTGCCCGCCTCTGGGGTGGGCACGGCCCAGGGGGCTGACTCTGGCCACCCCCCCTGGGTGGGATCCTTAAGGTGTTTACTGTAAGTTAACCTATCTCTGCCTTACACTTAACCTGGAGCCAATCTGTACCCTCCACTTGTACCAATCTTGAACTAAGTCAGTTGTCTACACCCCCTTTGGGGGCTATAAAGGTCGCTGCATCGCCCTAATAAATCGCACTGCTGCGCAGAAGCCACAGAGTCGACTCTCAGTGCCCCGATCTCTCGCCGCACCGGTCTCCGTCCTCCAACAGTGTGCCTGCCTGGATCGGGGCTTGCTGGCTTGAGCTTGCTGGTACCTGCTCCTACCTGCTCGCTCGCTCGCCTGCCTGCCTGCCTGCCTGCCTGCCTGCCTGCCTCGCTCCTGCCGCGGTGCCCTCACGTTCCTGATCGGCCCTGCCCAACGAGGGGCCCGCAGAGGCCTGAAACCTGCTTGGGCCCGATCCTGACGAACAAAGGGACACCGCCCAAACCTTCGAACTTTGCTGAACTGAACTACGAACAGTGAGTAAATTGGAGAAAGAACTCTTTAGGTAAAGACTGAGTAACTTTAAAGACTCAAAAGAACTCTAAAGAAATCACAGACTCTCCTCTATCTGCTATTTTCTGAACTGTTATTTTACAACTTCAATCCAAAAGAACTCAGGTGGGGAATTTAGTTCGGGAGGGGGATCTCCGTGTTTGAGCAATAAACCACTTGAAAATGCACAAGTGAGTCTCCACCTATTTTCCCCACAACCTCCCAAACTACCTTCCGTGACACCCCCGTGCCAGAAAGGTCGCCATTATGCAGCTCAGTGCCACTCTAGATACGATAAACAAGGGAAGCTGCTTCAGGGAAACTGGCGGCAGAGCGCGGAGCGGCGCCGCGCTCCGACACAAACGATGCAGCCGGCACAGCAGCTCTCCGACGCCAATCCACGGCTTGCAACGAGCCACAACAGGCAGTGCAGGACTGGACTTGGAAACCAAACACGCAGTGACCTTAGTCGGTTCTTCAGTTCACTTATTAGACACCAACTTTCAGGGACCTTTGCCAGAAAATACAACAGCTTTGATTTTGGGAAGATCATCACCCACCCTGACTGGTCTGTTTGTATTACCAGGAGTTACTGATAGTAGCACAGTATCACAGTATCACAGTATCACAGTATCACAGTAGCACAGTATCACAGTAGCACAGTAGCACAGTATCACAGTAGCACAGTATCATCACAGTAGGACAGTATCACAGTAGCACAGTATCATCACAGTAGCACAGTATCACAGTATCACAGTATCACAGTAGCACAGTATCACAGTAGCACAGTATCACAGTATCACAGTAGCACAGTATCACAGTAGCACAGTATCACAGTATCACAGTAGCACAGTATCACAGTGTCACAGTATCACAGTATCACAGTATCACAGTGTCACAGTATCACAGTATCACAGTAGCACAGTATCACAGTGTCACAGTGTCACAGTATCACAGTATCACAGTAGCACAGTATCACAGTATCACAGTATCACAGTAGCACAGTATCACAGTAGCACAGTATCACAGTGTCACAGTATCACAGTAGCACAGTAGCACAGTAGCACAGTATCACAGTAGCACAGTAGCACAGTAGCACAGTAGCACAGTATCACAGTATCACAGTATCACAGTGTCACAGTGTCACAGTGTCACAGTGTCACAGTATCACAGTATCACAGTATCACAGTAGCACAGTAGCACAGTATCACAGTATCACAGTAGCACAGTATCACAGTAGCACAGTATCACAGTAGCACAGTAGCACAGTATCACAGTATCACAGTATCACAGTATCACCAAGGTTGGAAGAGACAAAAAGCACTTTTATAAATGTATCAACGCTAAAAGGAAGGGCAAGAAGAGCCTCCACTGCTTACTGGACCAGGAGGGGAACACTATAACTGATGATGAAGCAAAGGCAGAGGTCCTGAATGCCTTCTTCGCCTCAGTTTTCAACAGTAAGGAGAGAGGAGGAGGAGGCAAGTGGCCTCTTGAACTGGGGGATGGGGTCGGGGAGCAGTGTGTTCCCCTGGAAATTCATGAGGAATTAGTTCAGGACCTGCTGAGCCATCTGGACACCCACAAGTCCATGGGACCAGATGGGATCCATCCCAGGGTGCTGAGAGAGCTGGCAGCTGAGCTGGCCAAGCTGCTCTCCATCATTTTCCAGCAGTCCTGGCTCACTGGTGAGGTCCCAGGAGATTGGAAAATGGCCAACGTGGTCCCCATCCACAAGAAGGGTGGGATGGAGGAACCTGGGAACTACAGACCTGTCAGCCTGACCTCAGTGCCAGGGAAACTGATGGAGCAGGTTATCTTGGGGCCAATAACTGCGCACCTGAGGGATGGCAAAGATCTCAGGTCCAGCCAGCATGGGTTTAGGAAGGGCAGATCCTGCCTTTCTAACCTGATCTCCTTCTATGATCAGGTGACTGCTTGGTGGCTGTGGGGAGGCCTGTGGATGTGGCCTGTGGATGTGGTCTGATAGTGATGCAGAGGAAGTGAAAATTATGGTTTGGACACCACTCCCTCCCTGTGCAGTTGCAAAAAACAGTCATATAGCTCAGTTGCTTTTACTTCCCAGGCATCCATTTAATCCTCAAACAGTGAAGAAACGTGAAGGAGCTTTCGGTTCAACAGGACTTCCAGAGGTCTATTGGACTCAGTCAGTGTCTAATGAAAGACCTACACAAAAATGCATAATGAAAAAAGCAGAGCAGCAGGTTGTTTTAAATGGCATTATTGATACTGGTGCTGATGTCACTGTTATCTCTTTGGCCAAATGGCCCCCGGTATGGCCACTGGCAAAAATCTTACAGCCACTGGCAGGAATAGGGGGTGTGGGGAGAAGTCAGCAGAGTGTGGGATTTGTACAGATTGTTGGGCCTGAGGGAAGGATTGCAACTGTTAAACCTTTTGTGTTGCTGGTACCTATGGTCCTGTGGGGGAGAGATGTCCTGGCGCAATGGGGCCTCACATTGGAAACACATTTTAGAGAGGGCTGCTGATGGGCTCAATACCCCAAAATTATCTTGGAAAATACAAATTCCTATATGGGTAGATCAGTGGCCCCTCCCTGAGGAAAAACTTTGCACCTAGGAACAGTTAGCACAGGAGCAGCCAGAGCAAGGGCACATAGTGCCTTCTCTTAGCCCCTGGAATACTCCTGGTTTTGTGATTCAAAGATGATCTGGCAAATGGCCTCTGCTTCATGATTTAAGAAAAATTAATGATGCTGTGGAATCCATGGGAGCATTGCAACCAGGGCTCCCCTCTCCCACAGTGATCCCTACAAACTGGGCTTTAACTGTCATAGATTTGAAAGATTGCTTTTTCAGCATTCCTCTTCACCCTGAAGATGCTCCTCGGTTTCACAGCATCACAGTATCACAGTGTCACAGTATCACAGTATCACCAAGGTTGGAAGAGACCTCACAGATCATCAAGTCCAACCCTTTACCACAGTGCCCAAGGCCAGACCATGGCACCAAGTGCCACATCCAACCTTGCCTTGAACTGCCCCAGGGACGATGACTCCACCACCTCCCCGGGCAGCCCATTCCAGTGCCCAATGACTCTCTCAGTGAAGAACTTTCTCCTCACCTCGAGCTGAAATTTCCCCTGGTGCAGCCTGAGGCTGTGTCCTCTTGTTCTGGAGCTGGCAACCTGAGAGAAGAGAGCAACCTCCTCCTGGCCACAACCACCCCTCAGGTAGTTGTAGACAGCAATAAGGTCACCCCTGAGCCTCCTCTTCTCCAGGCTAACCAATCCCAGCTCCCTCAGCCTCTCCTCGTAGGGCTGTGCTCAAGGCCTCTCCCCAGCCTCGTTGCCCTTCTCTGGACACGCTCAAGCATCTCAATGTCCCTCCTAAACTGGGGGGCCCAGAACTGAACACAGCACTCAAGGTGTGGTCTAACCAGTGCAGAGTACAGGGGCAGAATGACCTCCCTGCTCCTGCTGACCACACCATTCCTGATGCAGGCCAGGATGCCACTGGCTCTCTTGGCCACCTGGGCACACTGCTGGCTCATGTTCAGGTGGGTATCAATCAGTACCCCCAGATTCCTCTCTGTCTGGCTGCTCTCCAGCCACTCCGACCCCAGCCTGTATCTCTGCATGGGGTTGCTGTGGCCAAAGTGCAGCACCCTGCACTTGGAGCTATTGAACCCCATCCCATTGGCCTCTGCCCATCTGTCCAGGCGGTCAAGGTCCTGCTGCAGAGCCCTTCTGCCCTCCAACCCAGCCACATCTGCCCCCAGCTTAGTGTCATCTGCAGACTTGCTGATGACTGACTCCATGCCCTCATCCAGATCATCTGTGAAGATGTTAAAGAGGATGGGGCCTTTTCCATCCCAAGTGTTAATATGTGAGCACCTCTAAAGCGTTATCAATGGACTGTGTTACCACAGGGGATGAAGAACAGCCCCACAGTTTGTCAGTGGTATGTGGCTAAAGCATTGTCTCCAGTATGTGAGCAGTTCCCTCAGGTATTGCTGTATCATCACATGGATGATTTGCTTATTGCTGCCAAAGATCCACCTGACATGGAACGGGCGGTACAGGAGGTTTGTGCAGCCATTGAAGAAGCTTTTGTATCTCTAAAGAAAAGATACAGAGAACTGAACCTTGGCAATACCTGGGATGGAAAATAAGAGCTCAAACAATAACACCTCAGAAGGTTCAGCTGCAAACTCAAGTGAGCAATTTGCATGGCATTCAAAAACTACTAAGTTCTCTAAATTGGCTACAGCCTCTTCTGGGTATTTCTAATTCTGATTTGACCCCACTGTTTGAACTCCTAAAAGGTGACATTCATTTGCCTGCCCCCAGCTCTCTGACTCCAGAAGCAAAGGAAGCCATTCAAAAAATCTGTGAAGCTACACAATCACGACAGGCTCATCGTTGGGACCCTGACCTGCCACTGTTCCTGATCATGTTGTGGGACGATGTTAAACCTTTGGGTCTCATCTTTCAGTGGGATCTGAGCCTGAAAGATCCATTGCTACTTCTTGAGTGGGTCTTTTTACCCCATCAGCCTTCAAAACCTATTTATTCCCAGCCAGAAATGTTTGCTCATGTTATCATGAAAGCCAGGAATAGGGTAGCTACCCTAACGGGCAAACAATGTTCAGTCATTTACACCCCGCTCACAGATGCTTATTTTATCTGGCTGATGCAGAATTCCTTACCATTTCAAGTGGCACTCCAGGGGTATGTAGGTCAGTTTTCAAATCACCCTCTGCCCCACAAATTGTTTCATTTATCTTTTGCTCTGGCAGAGGAACCTAAGAGAAGCTTTCAACCATTGGATGCAATTACCTTTTTTACAGATGGGTCAGGAACATCACAAAAGTCAGCCATGGTTTGGTGGGATGTTAATAGGCAAGGTTGGAATTCAGATGGTTTTTTACATCCAGGTTCCCCTCAAACAGTGGAACTAGCAGCAGGAACAGGTGTGTTTCAATTACATCATGATAAGCCTTTCCATTGAGTCACTGATTCTGCCTATGTGGCAGGGATTGTTATGTGTGCTGAAGCTGCTGCACCCAAAGATGTTTCCAGTCCTCACCTTTTTGATTTGCTGCAGAAATCGATTTTTCTTTTAAATAACAGACAACCTTCATTTTTCATTATGCACTTCAGATCTCATACTGACCTCCCAGGATGTCTTGCAGAAGGGAATCACCAAGCAGATTTACTAACTGTACCAGTTTTGACTTTACCTGATCGGATGGCTCAGGCCAAGCTCAGTCACATCTTTTTCCATCAAAATGCAAAAGGCTTAAGAAGGCAATTTGAATTGTCTGCTCAACAAGCAGCAGATATCATTGCATCCTGCCCAGACTGCCAACGTACCATTGTGCCTACAGGCAGCGAAGGTGTTAACCCTCGTGGATTAAACAGCTTAGAAATCTGGCAGTCAGATGTGACTCATGTTCCAGAATTTGGATTGTTTAAATATGTACATTCTTCCATTGATACCTTTTCTGGAGCATTCTATGCCTCCTGTCACAAAGGAGAAAAAGCAAAGGATGCAAAAAAGCATTTTCTTAGAGCCTTTGCCATGTTAGGAGTGCCTCCAGCTGTTAAAACTGATCATGCCCTGCCTATATTGCTCAATTCTCACAAAGCTTTCTTTCAGCATGGGGAATTCAGCATGTCACTGGGATCCCACACCCCCCTACAGGGCAATCTATCATTGAGCCATCACACTCCCCTACAGGGCAATCTATCATTGAGCCATCACACCCCCCTACAGGGCAATCTATCATTGAGCCATCACACCAGGCTTTGAAATCTCCCTTGCAAAAACAGGAAGGAGGAGGCAGGATCTCAGTGACACCTGAAGAAAGATGACCAAAGGCTCTCTATGGTTACAACTCTTTGCATTGCACAGGCACAGATGATACTCTGCCAATGGTGCAAACAATCACCTTTGTGAGCTTCAGGAGCAGCCACCAGTTTTAATTCGTGCCCTAGAATCAGGTAAAGTCAAAGGTCCTTATCCTTTAATAACATGGGGAAAAGGATATCATAGTATAGTATCACAGTATCATCAGGGTTGGAAGAGACCTCACAGATCATCGAGTCCAACCCTTTACCACACAGCTCAAGGCCAGACCATGGCACCAAGTGCCACGTCCAACCTTGCCTTAAAGTGCCCCAGGGACGGCGACTCCACCACCTCCCCAGGCAGCCCATTCCAGTGTCCAATGACTCTCTCAGTGAAGAACTTTCTCCTCACCTCCAGCCTAAATCTCCCCTGGCACAGCCTGAGGCTGTGTCCTCTTGTTCTGGTGCTGGCCACCTGAGAGAAGAGAGCAACCTCCTCCTGGCCACAACCTCCCCTCAGGTAGTTGTAGACAACAGTAAGGTCACCCCTGAGCCTCCTCTTCTCCAGGCTAAACAATCCCAGCTCCCTCAGCCTCTCCTCGTAGGGCTGTGCTCAAGGCCTCTCCCCAGCCTCGTCGTCCTTCTCTGGACACGCTCAAGCATCTCAACGTCCCTTTTAAACTGGGGGGCCCAGAACTGAACACAGCACTCAAGGTGTGGTCTGACCAGTGCAGAGTCCAGGGGCAGAATGACCTCCCTGCTCCTGCTGGCCACACCATTCCTGAGGCAGGCCAGGATGCCACTGGCTCTCTTGGCCACCTGGGCACACTGCTGGCTCATGTTCAGGCGGGTATCAATCAGTACCCCCAGATCCCTCTCTGTCTGGCTGCTCTCCAGCCACTCTGCCCAGTCAGGGCCTCGGTGGATACCAGCAAAATATGCTCATCCTCACAAGGGATCCATTCAGGAAGATCAGATGAACAAGGACACAGTAACAGCCTTGACTCCAGGGTGAAAGTTGCAGTTACTGTGACCGTGGGAATGTGGGGGGTTGGGTTAGGTGTTAAGTTTCTTTATGTTTTCAAAAACTAATGTCTGGATTACTTTAGTTAATGTCACTGAATGAGAATTGCTCTGTTTAGTTATGGTCACTCTTTAGAATTTATTTTTTGTGGGATGGGGACTGATTGGGTTGATTTGTAGTGTGTAAAAATGCTTTGTTCTGTATGGCTTATAATATTCTTGCTACTCATATTGTTACTATGTACTTTGCAGTGTATTTAATGGGTGATTGGTTGTGCTACTGTTAGGTTCTCCTCTGTACAACAAAAAGGGGCAGGTGCAGGAATAGGGGAATGGTTTGTTGGCAAGGAACAACTGCCCCAGACGAAACAAATACAGCACAGACCTTGGGCATGCAATGTGTGGGTCAGACAGACCTCAGAAGAGGAAGAGAAGTAGGATCCTGCGGTCAGGACTGCTCAGGTAGTTGCATAGCAACATACAGCAAGGAGCAGAGAAAGTAATGAAGACAGTAGAGACAGTGTCTTTGGCCTGAGCAGTGTTAGCCAACCATGTAGTAGCTACTAACTTTCTTATTGCTGTAATTCTAACCAACCAGTGAGGAACATGCCAGCCTTTCTGAGACAATGCATACCTGCCTGTTTCTCTAATCCAGTGGAATTTTGGCTTGCATCAAGCCATTGCCCTGTCCCTTCATTGCAGCAGTCTCCAATGGTGTGTCTCCACCCCTGGGGCACTCAAATGGGGCAGCTGAGTCCAGTTCACTTCCATTTTCAAGCTGTTGCTCCAGTTTGCTTCTCACACAGGCAGGGGGGAAGATCCCTTTCATCACAGATGAATTCCATCTCTCTGTCACAGATGAGTTCCAGTATCTACAAGAGTCCCATGCTTCCACTTGTCTCTTGTACCAGGCCCTCCACCACCCCTGAGGGTTCTGTCCTGCAGTTCCTCCACTCTAGCTGCACACTCAGAAGTGAACCCCCACACCCCCAGTCCCTGCCCTTAATCTTCCTTCCCCAATCTGGACAGAATGTTTTCAGAATGATTTAACCTTTCCCAGCACCTCTCCCTCCACCTTCTCAACAGACACCTGGGAAGGAGGAGGTTCTGGAGGTGGACGAGGAGCAGGTGGCAGAATAGGGATGAGAACAGGACCAGTGTCATTCACAGGAACCACTGCCTGCCCAGGAGCATCCATCCTCACCACTGCCTCGCCGGCCACAGGAGGTGCTACCGTCAGGGTACCCTTGCGGCTCGCCCTGCTGCTTGAACTTGGCCCCAGGGCTGCCACTGCTGTTTCTGCCTCCACTGAAAACTCAGCTGAGATAAGCAGGGACACACTGCCCTTTGCTGCCAGTTCTGGCTGGCTACCCTGTGCAGAACCAGCAGGAGTGCACGGGGAGCGAGGGAGTCCCCATGCTGGGCACCGCCTTTTCCCTCACAGCAAAGTTCAGGCTGACTCACAGCGGGGGAAGGGGAAGGGGATCCCCATCGCTGCTCTCTGCAGCTTCCCCAGCAGGACACACTCCAAATGCAGGCTCGTTGTTTACAGCTGCAGCCTGCCTGTACATGCTGCCTGTGCTGGGACAAGAAGGGCACTGAGGCACAGCCGTTTCTTCTGGAGTCACCAGCTCATTCCCTGAATGGGGAGTGGCTGCACCCAGCAAGAGGATGGCTGCCACAGCAGTCAGCCCCCCAGGAAAGATGCCACTGCTTCTGTGTGGCACCATCTTTGAAATGCTGCCTGGATCTAGGAGTCCTGGGGAGGCTGCTGGCATTGCCAGAGCCACCTGCACTTCCACCGCCCACAGAGTGTGATCAGGAGGGGAAACCACACACGGGTTTGCCTGCTCTGCTCCACCCCTCCAGCTCACCCTGTGCAGTGCTGCTGGGCACCCTGCTGTGGAGCACCTCGAGCTGTGGCTGCTTCAGGGGCAGGAGTCCTCTATCATCTTCAGCCACCTCAGACCTTTCAGCTCCCTTCTTGCCGCTACCTTCTACCCCCTCCACCACTAAACCTTCCAGCTCTCCCTGCCAACTTCACAAAGAGGGACCACATCTTTTCCTAAGCTTTAATTCTGCCTTTGTCTCCAGTTCAGCCTATGCAAAACTGTTGGAGCATTTCCTTGCTAGCAGGACATGGGCTGACAAACATGGGCACCCGTGCTGGGAAGTGTCCTTGAGCCCACCTTGGACTTACGACACCAGGTGATGGGTGGCACCCCCCACATGCAGCTGCAGGAGGTAAGAGTGCCAGCTGCAAGGGTGCAGGGTCAGCCAGCCATAGGGGGCTGATCCTGCAGGGTTGTGACCTATCTGTGCCATGCATGTAACCCTGGACCAATCTGTATTTTCCACATGTACCAATCTTGAACCAAGTCAGCTGTGCCTGCCTCTTCCAAGTGAGCACATAAGTCACTGTAGTCATGGAAATTAACAGAGAGTGACCATCTAACCACACTGGTGCACCAAGAGCCATTTAATCAGTGGTGCAACACCAGCACAAGACCAACCACCTCGTTCCCTGTACAGGCCACCAAATTATTCTGTCGTGGTTTGTTTGTTTTTTTAAAGAGAGACAACAGAAATTAAACTCTCAAATCAAACTGGAGAGAAAACACAGATTGTATTTAGAGAGTGAAAATACAGAGACAGACATTACAAAGCAATTACCACATCCGTGGCAAAACCCCCTTGAATTCTTCCCCACCCCAAAAAAATGGATCTACACTCCCCAGTGCTCCAAAAGCCTTGCTAAGGTCAAAGCCAAGGCAGACTACATCCACTGCTCTGCCTGCAGCTCCCCATGCACTTAGGACATCCTAGAATGCTGTCAGCTTAGCCAAGCCTGATTTCCTCTTGCTAAATCCATTCTGATCATTCCTGATCACCACCTCCTCATCCAAGTGCCTCGAGGTGCCCTCCAGAATGAGCTGCTCCATCCATCCCTTTACCAGGGGTGAAGGTGAGGCTGACTGCTCTGGAGTTACCTGCAAGCTCTTTCCAGCTTTCTTGTCCAAGGAAAGGCTGTGGCTGTGCTGTTGGTGCTGTTGTGACCTGGTCTTGATGCCACCAGGACTGAGATTGCCTTCCAAGTTGAGTTGTGTTATCCCAAATTGCTTTTCAAAGCATGGCAGGCCAAGAGCCTCCATCAGCTGCTTATGGTCACTGCCCCTGTGGCTGCATCCAGAGCTGAGGCTGAACACAGCTGACAGCAAGAGAGAGTTAGGCTGGGTCACATCTGAAGGCTTCCCAAGGAGTTGGTGTCTTTGTCACTGGTTTCTTCCCCTGAGGCAAGCCCTCAGCTATCAGTCACTGATTGGTTCCCAGTGCCCACAGAGAAGGCTGCCATGGGTGTCCTGGGCTGTGCCAAGGGCTTCTTGTTAGGCAAACAAGATCCTGGTTGGCTAAAAGGTCAGCATCCATGGGACTGAATTCTCCTGCTGCTGCTCCTGGGATGCCAGTCAGGGCTGTCCTTGAGCACTTTGGACAGGGGAGCTGCAGCCCTGCCAGCAGTCCTGGGCAGGCTGTGCCCAGGCATGGGGAGCAGCTCAGTCTGCTTGCAGGGATCTAAATCTGTGCTGAGAGCTCTGCTGAGTGGAGAGACCACAATGGGCTCAGCAGCATTCTTAGGTGCCACACAGCCCTCCCTGTGATGTCACAGAGCCCTCTCCATGACATCACACCATCCTCTCCATGATGTCACACAACCTGCTCCATGGCCTCAAGCCACAACCCTGTCTATGACCTCACACAGCCCACTCCAGATCACAGACCCTGCTCTGTGCTGTCACAAAACTCTACCTATGACAGGCCAGAGGGACAGGAGAGCATCCAGAGGGACCTGGACAAGCTACAGAGCAGCACCCAGGGGAACCTCAGGAGTAAGTGCAGGGTCATGCACCTGGGCTACAACAATCCTCCCTTTCAGCACAGCCTGGGGCAGGAGCTGATAGCAGGTGGCCCTGAGGGAAAGGACTTGAGGGTGCTGAGGGACAAGAGCAGGCAGTGTGAGCCTGCAGCACAGAAGGCCAACAGCAGCTATGAGGACAGGCTGAGGGAGCTGAGGTTGTTCAGCCTGGAAGAGAGGAGGCCCTGGGGAGACCAAGTAGCAACCTTCCAGGATCTGAAGGGGGCTACAAGAAGGCTGCAGAGAGAGACTGTGTGCAAGGGCCTGCAGGGACAGCCTGAGGGCAATGACTGCAAACTGGAGCAGAGCAGTCTGAGGTTGGATGTTAGGAGCAGGCTCTGTAGTATGAGGGTGGTGTGATGTCATGGAGAGGGCTCTGTGACAACACTGGCAGAGGCTGCCCAGGGAGGTGGTTGGGGACCCATTCCTGGAGATATTCAGGCTGAGGCTGGACAGGGCTGTGGGCAACCTGATCTAGTGGAGGATGCACTGTGTGCAGTTCTGGAGAAGCCAGCACAAGGACATGGAACTGCTGGAGCCTGTTTGGAGTAGCAATATTAAATGTAGTGATTCTATAGATTGGTCTGAATGTTACAGACTGGAACATAAGCCATGGACAGGTGAGAGTGCAGGAGCTCAGTAAGTGCTGAGTTAAAGTGGAAGGTTGGAATGACCTTAGAGAATGCTGTAACAAACAAACAAAAGTAAGGCTGGAGCCTGTGGGTTTCACCTCTCTCTGCTGACTTGGGTTGCTTAGACACAAGGTAGGTGTTGCTGAGAGAATGTGATGGATGCCTGTGCTAATTAGCATGTGATTTCTGACACCAGCAGCAGTAACCAACTCCAGTTTAATATCATTTGTTGTGTTCTGATGAAAGGACCACAAACACCTTAGGAATGCCACAAAGGGATTGGCTTTGGCTTGTATCAGCCCTCTCACTGCCTCTTCTTCAGGCACCCAGGGTGTTCAGCCAGTGGCAGAACTGGTTGCAAGAGAGAGTTCAGAGGGTGCTGAGCAATGGTGCCAGGTCCAGCTGCAGAGCTGTGACCAGTAATGGCCCCAGGGATCAGTGCTGGAGTCAGTCCTGTTCAACATCTTCATCAATGCCATTGATGAGGGCACAGACAGACAGAGGCTGCTCAGCAAGTTTGCTGCTGACACCAAGCTGGGAGGCTTGGCTGAGACAGCTGCAGGCTGTGCTGCCCTCCAGAGAGCCCTGGGCAGACTGAGCTGAGCATGGAGGAACCAGGTGACATCCAACAAGGACAAGGGCATCAGGGAAAGAATAACAGACTCCAGCAGTACAGGCTGGGAGGTGATCTGCTAGAAAGCAGTCCTGTGGAGAGGGACCTGGGGGGTACTGGTGGCTAACAAGTTAGCCATGGCACAGCAATCCTGGGGTGGATTAGGCAGAGTGTGTCCAGCAGATCAAGGGAGCTTCTCCTCCCCCTCTACTCTGCCCCAGAGAGACCTCATCTTGAATACTGTGTTCAGTTTTGGGCTCCCCAGTTGAAGAGGGACAGAGATCTGCTAGAGAGGGTCCAGCTGAGGGCTGAGAGGATGATTAGGGGACAGGAGGGCATGGCTGATGAGGAGAGGCTGAGGGACCTGGGGCTGCTTAGTCTGGAGAATAGAAGACTGAGAGGGGATTGGATAAAGCTTTAAGTATCTGAAGGCTGCCAGGAGGGGGGGGACAGGCTCTGCTCACTGCTCCCTGGGATAGCACAAGGTGCAGTAGGTGTAAGCTGCAGCACAGGAGGCTCTGCCTCAACACAAGGGGGAAGTTCTTTAAGGGTCACAGAGCACTGGAACAGGCTCCCAAAGGAGGTCCTGGACTCTCCTTCTCAGGAGACTTTCAAGGCCTCTCTGGATGTGTTCCTCTCTGATCTCTGTTAGATAGGATTGTCCTGCTCTGCCAGGGGGGTTGGACTCCATCATCTCTTTGGGTCCCTTCCAACCCCTAACACCCTCTGAGCCTGTGACAATGAAGAGGCCAAGGCCAAGGAGGAGCAGAACAAGAAGAATGCTTAAAAAGGTTTCCAACTGCCTGGAAAAACAACCCAAATCCCTTCCCAGCTGAGCAGAAACTCACACAAATGCTTGGGCAGCTCTGAAAAGCTCTCAGCAGGGAACTCTGCAGTCACTTTCCAGGCTCACTCATGTCTTTGGCACTCTGCACAAAGGCTTCAGAGCTTTGCAGCTGCCCTCAACATGCCCAGCACAGCTCTGTGCCCACAGAATGCCAGCTTGGAAGGGACCCCAAGGACCTTCTGCTCAAACCTTTCCAGCTGACACTGCACTTGTCACCAGCTGGACCAGCCCCTCACAAGATGACTTTTAAAGCTGCCCAGGCCAGGGGAATCCAACACTGCCCTTGGGAGCTGATTCCAGGGCCTGACCACGAGTGACAAACTTTGCCTTCTGGACTGCAGGCTTCCAGTTCAGCTCAGTTCCTGCAGCAGCTACTTCACAGCTGCCTCTTGAGCATCACAAACTCTGAGGCACAGCTGCAGGACAAAGCAACTCTCCTGCAACTTCCAAGCAGATAAAAGCTCCAACCCAGCCCTAACCCAGACCCCACCCAGCTTCACAACACTGCTTGTTCAGTTTCACTCCACTGAAGCTCTGCTCAGTGTCCAGATCCAAGCATTCACAGAATGGTTTGGGCTGCAAGAGACCCCAAAGCGCAGACAGCTCCAACCCCCTGCCATTGCCAGGGACACCTGCTACCAGACCTGGCTGCCCAAGGCCTCACCCAACCTGGCCCTCAACACCTCCAGGGATGAGGACTCCACCACCACCCTGGGCAGCCTGTTCCAATCCCACATCACACTTGCTGTAAAGAAATTCTTCCTCATCTCCAACCTAAGCCTCCCCTGCCACACTTCCAGGCCATTTCCTCTTCTTCCATCACCTGACACTGCCAAGAAGAGACCAACCTCACCTCACTGCAACCTCCTCTCAGGGACAGGGCAATCAGCTCTCCCCTCAGCCTCCTCTCCTCCACACTCAACACCCTCAGCTCCATCAGCTGCTCCTCCCCAGCCCTCTTCTCCACACCCTTCCACAGCTTTCTTGCCCTTCTCTGCTCCTGCTCCAGGTCCTCAATGACCTTCTTCCACTCACTGCCCCAAAACTCACCCCAGTATTCACCCTGTGGCCTCACCAGGGCCCAAGGACAGGGGAACAATCCTGCCCTGGACCTGCTGCCCACACCACTGCTCAGCCTTGCACACCACTGCAATTGCTGCAGCCACTTTCACCAATCATTTCCTTCCTTTGACAGCTCAGCAGGCAGCAAAGAGCACAGCTGCAATTTCTTGCTCTGCTTCTCAAGCTCCTCCAAGGAAACTTCAGGACTTCTTCCCAACAAAACCACTCAGGACAGCCTGACCCCACTCAAATCAAACTCTGCACTCAAATCAAAAGCAAGGCCTCAGACACAAGCAGACTCTGGACATCTCATCCTGCTCCCAATGCTCCCTGCTCTTCTTCCATACACCATTTCTCCATCTCCACACCAACAGCAGCAGGGCACAGTGCTCCTGACAGCAGAGGGGAACACAAAAGCTCTGCACAGCTATCAGCCTGCAGGCAAACAGCAAAGGCTCCACCTGACCTCACTCTCTTTGTGGGCAGGAAACCTTGAGAGGAACTGAACAGCAGCCTGAAAGCTGTCACCAAATCTTTCTGCCTAAGGAGATGGAGCCTAACAACTCCCAGACACCCACTCTGCACATGGCTGCCTCCTGCCTGCTGCAGCAGGGAAATGCACTCAGGCTCAGCTTTAACAGCCTGTTGGGGCTTTGCCTGGGGCCTTCTTTGCTGCTCTATAGGGGAACTGCACCAGAAAACACTCTGCAGGCTCCCTCAGCTGGAAGCACATCAAATCCAAACACACAAATGCCTCCACACACACCACTGGAAATCCCCAGCTGCGCTCAGCCTAACATGCACAAAGAGCCTGCTGCAGACAGGGCAATATTCACAGTACCACACAGTATTGTCAGGGTTGGAAGAGACCTCACAGATCATCAAGTCCAACCCTTTACCACAGAGCTCAAGGCCAGACCATGGCACCAAGTGCCACGTCCAACCCTGCCTTGAACAGCTCCAGGGACGGCGACTCCACCACCTCCCCGGGCAGCCCATTCCAGTGTCCAATGACTCTCTCAGTGAAGAACTTTCTCCTCACCTCCAGCCTAAGTCTCCCCTGGCACAGCCTGAGGCTGTGTCCTCTTGTTCTGGTGCTGGCCACCTGAGAGAAGAGAGCAACCTCCTCCTGGCCACAACCTCCCCTCAGGTAGTTGCAGACAGCAATGAGGTCTGCCCTGAGCCTCCTCTTCTCCAGGCTAACCAATCCCAGCTCCCTCAGCCTCTCCTCACAGGGCTGTGCTCAAGGCCTCTCCCCAGCCTCGTCACCCAGAACTTCAATCCTAAAAGCACTCAGGTGGGGAGTTTAGTTTGGGAGGGGATCTCCGTGTCTGAGCAATAAATCACTTGGAAATCCACCAGTGAGCCTCCACCTATTTCCCCACAACCTCCCAAACTACCTCCCCTGACAGTATCCCAACAAAAGGGCCTGACCCACCTCCAGGCTGGCATGGAGGAGGACCTGCAAGGGCTAGAAAACCTCATGGCCTCCTGTGGGTGAGTTTGTAGGAGCTGTTGCTTTGCACTCAATGTGTCAGCCACTTGAGCACCTTGGGTAAGACCTCACTCAGCCCAAGGAGGCTGTGTCCTCTCCATGCTTTCTGTACAAACAGCAAAGTGTCCTGGGCTCAAATGCAGGTTCCCAGAGACTCTAATAATTTTAGGAGACCCAATGACAATTTGTAGAGTGCCCTCCCCTCTTTCCCCCCTCCCTTCCCAGGGATAGGGAATTAGATGCAGAGAGGGAGAGGTGAGCACACCCAAATCAACCAATCTCACTCGAAAATAAATGGTCCTGGGCTCAAATGCAGGTTCCCAGAGACTCTAAGAAATTGAATAGACCCAATGACAATTTATAGAATTTACAGAGTGCCCTCCCCTCTTTCCCCCCTCCCTTCCCAGAGATAGGGAATTAGATGCAGAGAGGCAGAGGTGAGCACACCCAAATAAAATCAATCTCACTGGAAAATAAATTGTCCTGGGTTCAAGTGCAGGTTCCCAGAGACTCTAAGAAATTGAATAGACCCAATGACAACTTATAGAGTGCCCTCCCCTCTTTCCCCCCTCCCTTCCCAGAGATAGGGAATTAGATGTAGAGGGGCAGAGGTGAGCACACCCAAATAAAATCAATCTCACTGGAAAATAAATTGTCCTGGGCTCAAATGCAGGTTCCCAGAGACTAAGAAATTTAATAGACCCAATGGCAATTTAGGGAATTTACAGAGTGCCCTCCCCTCTTTCCCCTCCTTTTCCCAAAGGACAGGCAGAGAGAGAAAGGTAGGGACACCCAAATCAATCAATCTCACTGGAGTTGGAAGTTAAAAAGGAAAAGTTTAACAATAACATAGAAAAGGGGTTGGAGTTAGGGGAGTTTACAAAGGATAAGGAAGGGAAAACAGCAAAATACAAACAGGGATGGATACAACCTGAGCAGTGTGATGGTGTCTCTGCCTCGTGGCTGCCACGGGGTGTGCTGGTATGCAGTGTGGGTGTGTGGGTCAAGAGTGAAGGGAGGAAAAGAGAGATGAGACAGGAAACTGCTCTGTCTTTTACAGCCCAGGCAGTGGGGGGAGTGGGCTAACCATCACCTGCAGTGTGGCCCACCCCTGGGGAGGGGCCAAGACCCCTAGGGTCAGGTTCAGGGTTACTCCCCCAGGAGTGTTAACCCTATACACAAGGTTAGCCTGAGGATGTTGTGTCCTGGTTGTGCAGCTGTGTGCACAGTAAAACAAAGTAACCAATCAGTCATGAATATGCCTTAGAATAAAGGCTCTGCACCTCTGGAGATGTAGGTGGCTTCACTTGTTTGCTTAGGAACCCTCTCTGTAGTTAAAAAGCAAAGAGTGCAAGACTGGGGAGGTTTAGATTGGGTATTAGAGTGGTCAGGCACTGGAGTGAGCTGCCCAGGGAGGTGGTGGAGTCGTTCACCCTGGATGTGTTTAAGGGTCGTGTGGGTGTGGGGCTTGGGGATATGGTTTAAGTGGCATCCTGGCCTGCATCAGCAATGGTGTGGCCAGCAGGAGCAGGGAGGTCATTCTGCCCCTGTACTCTGCACTGGTCAGACCACACCTTGAGTGCTGTGTTCAGTTCTGGGCCCCCCAGTTTAGGAGGGACATTGAGATGCTTGAGTGTGTCCAGAGAAGGGCGACGAGGCTGGGGAGAGGCCTTGAGCACAGCCCTACGAGGAGAGGCTGAGGGAGCTGGGATTGGTTAGCCTGGAGAAGAGGAGGCTCAGGGCAGACCTTATTGCTGTCTACAACTACCTGAGGGGAGGTTGTGGCCAGGAGGAGGTTGCTCTCTTCTCTCAGGTGGCCAGCTCCAGAACAAGAGGACACAGCCTCAGGCTGTGCCAGGGGAGATTTAGGCTGGAGGTGAGGAGAAAGTTCTTCCCTGAGAGAGTCATTGGACACTGGAATGGGCTGCCTGGGGAGGTGGTGGAGTTGCCATCCCTGGGGCAGTTCAAGGCAAGGTTGGATGTGGCACTTGGTGCCATGGTCTGGCCTTGGGCACTGTGGTAAAGGGTTGGACTTGATGATCTGTGAGGTCTCTTCCAACCTTGGTGATACTGTGAGACTGTGAATCTTGTAGAGCAGGGTTCTAGGTTGGACTTGATCCTGAGGGGCTTTCTCAACCTGGAGGTTTCTGTCATTCTGTGAAGCTCAGGGGGTCTATTTTAATGATCATTAAGCTATTTGGGGGGAGTTCTTCCCAGGGAGAGTGATTTGTCCTTGGAATGGGCTGCCCGGGGAGGTGGTGGAGTTCCTGTTCCTGGAGGTGTTCAGGAGAAGACTGGGAGGGGCACTTGGGGGCATGATCTGGTTGACTGAGCAGGGCTGGGTGCTAGGTTGGACTGGATGAGCTTGGAGGTCTCTGCCAACCTGCTTGATTCTATTCTGTGATACATGAGCACACTTACTGCTAACTAAAATACCTTTTGTATCTACTAAGGGTTGTGTTTAGACCACAAAAGTCACAGCATCACAGTGTCACAGTGTCACAGTGTCACAGCATCACAGCATCACAGCATCACAGCATCACAGTGTCACAGTGTCACAGTATCACAGTGTCACAATGCCACAGTTTCACAGCATCACAGTATCACAGTATCAAAGTGTCACAGTGTCACAGTATCACAGTGTCACAGTATCACAGTATCAAAGTGTCACAGTGTCACAGTATCACAGTGTCACAGTGTCACAGTGTCACAGTGTCACAGTGTCACAGTATCACAGTGTCACAGTGTCACAGCGTCACAGTGTCACAGTGTCAGTGTCACAGTATCACAGTGTCACAGTGTCACAGCGTCACAGTGTCACAGTGTCAGTGTCACAGTGTCACAGTGTCACAGTGTCACAGTATCACAGTGTCACAGTATCACAGTGTCACAGTGTCACAGTATCACAGTGTCACAGTATCACAGTGTCACAGTATCACAGTGTCACAGTGTCACAGTGTCACAGTGTCACAGTGTCACAGTGTCACAGTATCACAGTGTCACAGTATCACAGTGTCACAGTGTCACAGTATCACAGTGTCACAGTGTCACAGTGTCACAGTATCACAGTATCACAGTGTCACAGTGTCACAGTGTCACAGTGTCACAGTATCACAGTGTCACAGTGTCAGTGTCACAGTGTCAGTGTCACAGTGTCACAGCGTCACAGTGTCACAGTGTCACAGTATCACAGTGTCACAGTGTCACAGTGTCACAGTGTCACAGTATCACAGTGTCACAGTGTCACAGTGTCACAGTGTCAGAGTATCACAGTATCACAGTGTCACAGTGTCACAGTGTCACAGTGTCACAGTATCACAGTATCACAGTATCACAGTGTCACAGTGTCACAGTGTCACAGTGTCACAGTATCACAGTGTCAGTGTCACAGTGTCACAGTGTCAGAGTATCACAGTATCACAGTATCACAGTATCACAGTGTCACAGTGTCACAGTGTCACAGTATCACAGTATCACAGTATCACAGTGTCACAGTGTCACAGTATCACAGTGTCACAGTGTCACAGTGTCACAGTGTCACAGTGTCACAGTATCACAGTGTCACAGTGTCACAGTATCACAGTATCACAGTGTCACAGTGTCACAGTGTCACAGTATCACAGTGTCAGAGTATCACAGTGTCACAGTGTCACAGTGTCACAGTGTCACAGTATCACAGTGTCACAGCTTCACAGTGTCACAGTGTCACAGTATCACAGTGTCACAGTGTCACAGTGTCACAGTGTCACAGCATCACAGTATCACAGTGTCACAGTGTCACAGTGTCACAGCGTCACAGCATCACAGTATCACAGCATCACAGTGTCACAGTGTCACAGTGTCACAGTGTCACAGTATCACAGTGTCAGTGTCACAGTGTCACAGTGTCAGAGTATCACAGTATCACAGTATCACAGTATCACAGTGTCACAGTGTCACAGTGTCACAGTGTCACAGTATCACAGTATCACAGTGTCACAGTGTCACAGTATCACAGTGTCACAGTATCACAGTGTCACAGTGTCACAGTGTCACAGTGTCACAGTATCACAGTGTCACAGTGTCACAGTATCACAGTGTCACAGTATCACAGTGTCACAGTGTCACAGTGTCACAGCGTCACAGTGTCACAGTACCACAGTGTCACAGTATCACAGTGTCACAGTGTCACAGTGTCACAGTATCACAGTGTCAGAGTATCACAGTGTCACAGTGTCACAGTGTCACAGTGTCACAGTATCACAGTACCACAGTGTCACAGTGTCACAGTAACACAGTGTCACAGTGTCACAGTGTCACAGTGTCAGAGTATCACAGTGTCACAGTGTCACAGTGTCACAGTATCACAGCGTCACAGTGTCACAGTGTCACAGTGTCACAGTATCACAGTGTCACAGTGTCACAGTGTCACAGTGTCACAGTATCACAGTACCACAGTGTCACAGTGTCACAGTAACACAGTGTCACAGTGTCACAGTGTCACAGTGTCAGAGTATCACAGTGTCACAGTGTCACAGTGTCACAGTATCACAGCGTCACAGTGTCACAGTGTCACAGTGTCACAGCGTCACAGTATCACAGTGTCACAGTGTCACAGTGTCACAGTGTCACAGTATCACAGTACCACAGTGTCACAGTGTCACAGTAACACAGTGTCACAGTGTCACAGTGTCACAGTGTCAGAGTATCACAGTGTCACAGTGTCACAGTGTCACAGTATCACAGCGTCACAGTGTCACAGTGTCACAGTGTCACAGCGTCACAGTGTCACAGTGTCACAGTATCACAGTATCACAGTGTCACAGTGTCACAGTATCACAGTGTCACAGCGTCACAGTATCACAGTATCACAGTGTCACAGTGTCACAGTGTCACAGTATCACAGTGTCACAGTATCACAGTGTCACAGTGTCACAGTATCACAGTGTCACAGTGTCACAGTGTCACAGTATCACAGTGTCACAGTATCACAGTGTCACAGTGTCACAGTATCACAGTGTCACAGTGTCACAGTGTCACAGTGTCACAGTATCACAGTGTCACAGTATCACAGTGTCACAGTGTCACAGTATCACAGTGTCACAGTATCACAGTATCACAGTATCACAGTGTCACAGTGTCACAGTGTCAGAGTATCACAGTATCACAGTATCACAGTGTCACAGTGTCACAGTGTCACAGTATCACAGTGTCACAGTATCACAGTGTCACAGTGTCACAGTATCACAGTATCACAGTATCACAGTGTCACAGTGTCACAGTGTCACAGTGTCAGAGTATCACAGTGTCACAGTGTCACAGTATCACAGTGTCACAGTGTCACAGTGTCACAGTGTCAGAGTATCACAGTGTCAGAGTATCACAGTGTCACAGTATCACAGTGTCACAGTGTCACAGTGTCAGAGTATCACAGTGTCACAGTGTCACAGTGTCACAGTATCACAGTGTCACAGTATCACAGTGTCACAGTGTCACAGCGTCACAGTGTCAGAGTATCGCAGTGTCACAGTGTCACAGTGTCAGAGTATCGCAGTGTCACAGTGTCACAGTGTCACAGTGTCACAGTATCACAGTATCACAGTGTCACAGTATCACAGTGTCACAGTGTCAGAGTATCACAGTATCACAGTGTCACAGTGTCACAGTGTCACAGCGTCACAGTGTCAGAGTATCACAGTGTCACAGTGTCACAGTATCACAGTATCACAGTGTCACAGTATCACAGTATCACAGTGTCACAGCATCACAGTGTCACAGTGTCAGAGTATCACAGTATCACAGTGTCACAGTGTCACAGTGTCACGGTGTCAGAGTATCACAGTGTCACAGTGTCACAGTGTCACAGTGTCACAGTATCACAGTATCACAGTGTCACAGTATCACAGTGTCACAGTGTCACAGTATCACAGTATCACAGTATCACAGTGTCACAGTGTCACAGTGTCACAGTGTCAGAGTATCACAGTGTCACAGTGTCACAGTGTCACAGTGTCACAGTGTCACAGTATCACAGTATCACAGTATCACAGTATCACAGTGTCACAGTGTCACAGTGTCACAGTGTCACAGTATCACAGTATCACAGTGTCACAGTATCACAGTGTCACAGTGTCACAGTGTCACAGTATCACAGTATCACAGTGTCACAGTGTCACAGTGTCACAGTGTCAGAGTATCACAGTGTCACAGTGTCACAGTGTCACAGTGTCAGAGTATCACAGTGTCACAGTGTCACAGTATCACAGTGTCACAGTGTCACAGTGTCACAGCGTCACAGTGTCAGAGTATCGCAGTGTCACAGAGTCACAGAGTCACAGTGTCTCAGTATCATAGCGTCACAATGTCACAGTGTCACAGTGTCAAAGTGTCAGAGTATCACAGTGTCACAGTCTCACAACATCACAGTGTCACAGTATCACAGTGTCACAGTGTCTCAGCATCGCTGTGTCACAGCGTCACAGTGTCACAGTGTCACAGTGTCACAGCGTCACAGTGTCACAGTGTCACAGTGTCACAGTATCACAGTGTCACAGTGTCACAGTGTCACAGTGTCACAGTATCACAGTATCACAGTGTCACAGTGTCACAGTGTCACAGTATCACAGTATCACAGTATCACAGTGTCACAGTGTCACAGTATCACAGTGTCACAGTGTCACAGTATCACAGTGTCACAGCATCACAATATCACAGTGTCACAGCATCACAGTGTCACAGCATCACAGTGTCACAGTGTCACAGTGTCACAGTATCAGTGTCACAGATTCACAGTGTCACAGTGTCGCAGTGTCAGTGCGTCACAGTATCACAGTATCACAGTATCACAGTGTCACAGCATCACAGTGTCACAGTGTCACAGTGTCACAGTATCAGTGTCACAGTGTCACAGTATCACAGTGTCACAGTATCACAGTATCACAGTGTCACAGTGTCACAGTATCACAGTGTCACAGTGTCACATTGTCACAGTGTCACAGTGTCACATTATCACAGTGTCACAGTTTCACAGTGTCACAGTGTCACAGTGTCACAGTGTCACAGTATCACAGTGTCACAGTTTCACAGTGTCACAGTCTCACAGTCTCACAGTGTCACAGTATCACAGTGTCACAGTGTCACAGTATCACAGTATCACAGTATCACAGTGTCACAGTATCAAACAGTATCACAGCGTCACAGTGTCACAGTATCACAGTATCACAGTATCACAGTGTCACAGTATCACAGTCTCACAGTGTCACAGTGTCACAGTGTCACAGTATCACAGTATCACAGTGTCACAGTGTCAGAGTATCACAGTATCACAGTGTCACAGTGTCACAGTGTCACAGTGTCACAGTGTCACAGTATCACAGTCTCACAGTATCACAGTGTCACAGTGTCACAGTGTCACAGTATCACAGTATCACAGTGTCACAGTATCACAGTGTCACAGTGTCACAGTGTCACAGTGTCACAGTATCACAGTATCACAGTATCACAGTGTCACAGTGTCACAGTGTCACAGTGTCAGAGTATCACAGTGTCACAGTGTCACAGTGTCACAGTGTCACAGTGTCACAGCATCACAGTATCACAGTATCACAGTATCACAGTGTCACAGTGTCACAGTGTCACAGTGTCACAGTATCACAGTATCACAGTGTCACAGTATCACAGTGTCACAGTGTCACAGTATCACAGTATCACAGTATCACAGTGTCACAGTGTCACAGTGTCACAGTGTCAGAGTATCACAGTGTCACAGTGTCACAGTATCACAGTATCACAGTGTCACAGTGTCACAGCGTCACAGTGTCAGAGTATCGCAGTGTCACAGTGTCACAGTATCACAGTGTCACAGTATCACAGTGTCACAGTGTCACAGTGTCACAGTGTCAGAGTATCACAGTGTCACAGTGTCACAGTATCACAGTGTCACAGTATCACAGTGTCACAGTGTCACAGTATCACAGTGTCACAGCGTCACAGTGTCACAGTGTCACAGTGTCACAGCGTCACAGTGTCACAGTGTCACAGTGTCACAGTATCACAGTGTCACAGTGTCACAGTGTCACAGTGTCACAGTATCACAGTATCACAGTGTCACAGTGTCACAGTGTCACAGTATCACAGTATCACAGTATCACAGTGTCACAGTGTCACAGTATCACAGTGTCACAGTGTCACAGTATCACAGTGTCACAGTATCACAGTATCACAGTATCACAGTATCACAGTGTCACAGCATCACAGTGTCACAGTGTCACAGTGTCACAGTATCAGTGTCACAGTGTCACAGTATCACAGTGTCGCAGTATCACAGTATCACAGTATCACAGTATCACAGTGTCACAGCATCACAGTGTCACAGTGTCACAGTGTCACAGTATCAGTGTCACAGTGTCACCGTATCACAGTGTCACAGTATCACAGTATCACAGTGTCACAGTGTCACAGTATCACAGTGTCACAGTGTTACAGTGTCACAGTGTCACAGTGTCACATTATCACAGTGTCACAGTTTCACAGTGTCACAGCGTCACAGTGTCAGAGTATCACAGTGTCACAGTGTCACAGCATCACAGTATCACAGTGTCACAGTATCACAGTATCACAGTGTCACAGTATCACAGTGTCACAGTGTCAGAGTATCACAGTATCACAGTGTCACAGTGTCACAGTGTCACGGTGTCAGAGTATCACAGTGTCACAGTGTCACAGTGTCACAGTGTCACAGTATCACAGTATCACAGTGTCACAGTATCACAGTGTCACAGTGTCACAGTATCACAGTATCACAGTATCACAGTGTCACAGTGTCACAGTGTCACAGTGTCAGAGTATCACAGTGTCACAGTGTCACAGTGTCACAGTGTCACAGTGTCACAGTATCACAGTATCACAGTATCACAGTATCACAGTGTCACAGTGTCACAGTGTCACAGTGTCACAGTATCACAGTATCACAGTGTCACAGTATCACAGTGTCACAGTGTCACAGTATCACAGTATCACAGTATCACAGTGTCACAGTGTCACAGTGTCACAGTGTCAGAGTATCACAGTGTCACAGTGTCACAGTGTCACAGTGTCAGAGTATCACAGTGTCACAGTGTCACAGTATCACAGTATCACAGTGTCACAGTGTCACAGCGTCACAGTGTCAGAGTATCGCAGTGTCACAGTGTCACAGTATCACAGTGTCACAGTATCACAGTGTCACAGTGTCACAGTGTCACAGTGTCAGAGTATCACAGTGTCACAGTGTCACAGTATCACAGTGTCACAGTATCACAGTGTCACAGTGTCACAGTATCACAGTGTCACAGCGTCACAGTGTCACAGTGTCACAGTGTCACAGCGTCACAGTGTCACAGTGTCACAGTGTCACAGTATCACAGTGTCACAGTGTCACAGTGTCACAGTGTCACAGTATCACAGTATCACAGTGTCACAGTGTCACAGTGTCACAGTATCACAGTATCACAGTATCACAGTGTCACAGTGTCACAGTATCACAGTGTCACAGTATCACAGTATCACAGTATCACAGTATCACAGTGTCACAGCATCACAGTGTCACAGTGTCACAGTGTCACAGTATCAGTGTCACAGTGTCACAGTATCACAGTGTCGCAGTATCACAGTATCACAGTATCACAGTATCACAGTGTCACAGCATCACAGTGTCACAGTGTCACAGTGTCACAGTATCAGTGTCACAGTGTCACCGTATCACAGTGTCCCAGCATCACAGCAGCACAGTCTCACAGTGTCACAGTATCACAGTGTCACATTGTCACAGTGTCACAGTGTCACATTATCACAGTGTCACAGTGTCATATTGTCACAGTGTCACAGTGTCACAGTGTCACAGCATCACAGTGTCACAGTTTCACAGTGTCACAGTGTCACAGTGTCACAGTGTCACAGTATCACAGTGTCACAGTGTCACAGTATCACAGTATCACAGTATCACAGTGTCACAGTATCAAACAGTATCACAGCGTCACAGTGTCACAGTATCACAGTATCACAGTATCACAGTGTCACAGTATCACAGTCTCACAGTGTCACAGTGTCACAGTGTCACAGTATCACAGTATCACAGTGTCACAGTGTCAGAGTATCACAGTATCACAGTGTCACAGTGTCACAGTGTCACAGTGTCACAGTGTCACAGTATCACAGTCTCACAGTATCACAGTGTCACAGTGTCACAGTGTCACAGTATCACAGTATCACAGTGTCACAGTATCACAGTGTCACAGTGTCACAGTGTCACAGTGTCACAGTATCACAGTATCACAGTATCACAGTGTCACAGTGTCACAGTGTCACAGTGTCAGAGTATCACAGTGTCACAGTGTCACAGTGTCACAGTGTCACAGTGTCACAGTATC
Organism: Pogoniulus pusillus; assembly: GCF_015220805.1. Taxonomy (NCBI): domain Eukaryota; kingdom Metazoa; phylum Chordata; class Aves; order Piciformes; family Lybiidae; genus Pogoniulus; species Pogoniulus pusillus. The sequence continues at coordinate 426,154 of NW_026974710.1, read as the reverse complement.
ACAGTATCACAGTATCACAGTATCACAGTGTCACAGTGTCACAGTGTCACAGTGTCACAGTATCACAGTATCACAGTGTCACAGTATCACAGTGTCACAGTGTCACAGTATCACAGCATAGCAGCATAACAGTGTCACAGTGTCACAGTGTCACAGTGTCAGAGCATCACAGTGTCACAGTGTCACAGTATCACAGTATCACAGTGTCACAGTGTCACAGCGTCACAGTGTCACAGCATCACAGCGTCACAGTGTCACAGTATCACAGTGTCACAGTATCACAGTGTCACAGTGTCACAGGGTCACAGTGTCAGAGTATCACAGCGTCACAGTGTCACAGGGTCACAGTGTCACAGGGTCACAGTGTCACAGTGTCACAGTGTCATAGTGTCACAGCGTCACAGTGTCACAGTGTCACAGTGACACAGCATAACAGCATAACAGCGTCACAGTGTCACAGTGTCACAGTGTCACAGCAATCACAGTGTCACAGTTTCACAGTGTCACAGTGTCACAGTGTCACAGTATCACAGCATCACAGTGTCACAGTGTCACAGTATCACAGTGTCGCAGCATCACAGTGTCACAGTGTCACAGTATCACAGTGTCACAGTGTCACAGTATCACAGTGTCACAGTATCACAGCATCACAGTATCACAGCATCACAGTGTCACAGCATCACAGTGTCACAGTGTCACAGTGTCACAGATTAACAGATTCACAGTGTCACAGTGTCACAGTGTCGCAGTGTCAGTGCGTCACAGTATCACAGTATCACATTGTCACAGTGTCACAGCATCACAGTGTCACAGTGTCACAGTGTCACAGTATCAGTGTCACAGTGTCACAGCATCACAGTGTCACAGTATCACAGTATCACAGTGTCACAGTGTCACAGTATCACAGTGTCACAGTGTCACAGTGTCACAGTGTCACAGTGTTCACATTAACACAGTGTCACAGTTTCACAGTGTCACAGTGGTCAACAGTGTCAGGCAGTGGTCACAGGTCACGTATCACAGTGTCACAGTTTCACAGTGTCACAGTCTCACAGTCTCACAGTGTCACAGTATCACATTGTCACAGTGTCACAGTATCACAGTATCACAGTATCACAGTGTCACAGTATCAAACAGTATCACAGCGTCACAGTGTCACAGTGTCACAGTATCACAGTCTCACAGTGTCACAGTGTCACAGTGTCACAGTGTCACAGTATCACAGTATCACAGTGTCACAGTGTCAGAGTATCACAGTATCACAGTGTCACAGTGTCACAGTGTCACAGTGTCACAGTGTCACAGTATCACAGTCTCACAGTATCACAGTGTCACAGTGTCACAGTGTCACAGTATCACAGTATCACAGTGTCACAGTATCACAGTGTCACAGTGTCACAGTGTCACAGTGTCACAGTATCACAGTGTCACAGTGTCACAGCATCACAGTGTCACAGTATCACAGTGTCACAGTGTCACAGTGTCACAGTATCACAGTGTCACAGTGTCACAGCATCACAGTGTCACAGTATCACAGTATCACAGTGTCACAGTGTCACAGTTTCACAGCATTACAGTGTCACAGTGTCACAGTGTCACAGTGTCACAGTATCACAGTATCACAGTATCACAGTATCACAGTGTCACAGTGTCACAGTATCACAGTGTCACAGTGTCACAGTGTCACAGTATCACAGTATCACAGTATCACAGTATCACAGTATCACAGTGTCACAGTGTCACAGTGTCACAGTGTCACAGTATCACAGTATCACAGTATCACAGTGTCACAGTGTCACAGTGTCACAGTATCACAGCGTCACAGTGTCACAGTGTCACAGTGTCACAGTATCAGTGTCACAGTGTCACAGTATCACAGTATCACAGTGTCACAGTGTCACAGTATCACAGTGTCACAGTGTCACAGTATCACAGTATCACAGTGTCACAGTGTCACAGTGTCACAGTGTCACAGTATCACAGTGTCACAGTATCACAGTGTCACAGTGTCACAGTATCACAGTGTCACAGTGTCACAGTGTCACAGTATCACAGTGTCACAGTATCACAGTGTCACAGTGTCACAGTATCACAGTGTCACAGTGTCACAGTGTCACAGTGTCACAGTATCACAGTGTCACAGTATCACAGTGTCACAGTGTCACAGTATCACAGTGTCACAGTATCACAGTATCACAGTATCACAGTGTCACAGTGTCACAGTGTCAGAGTATCACAGTATCACAGTATCACAGTGTCACAGTGTCACAGTGTCACAGTATCACAGTGTCACAGTATCACAGTGTCACAGTGTCACAGTATCACAGTATCACAGTATCACAGTGTCACAGTGTCACAGTGTCACAGTGTCAGAGTATCACAGTGTCACAGTGTCACAGTATCACAGTGTCACAGTGTCACAGTGTCACAGTGTCAGAGTATCACAGTGTCAGAGTATCACAGTGTCACAGTATCACAGTGTCACAGTGTCACAGTGTCAGAGTATCACAGTGTCACAGTGTCACAGTGTCACAGTATCACAGTGTCACAGTATCACAGTGTCACAGTGTCACAGCGTCACAGTGTCAGAGTATCGCAGTGTCACAGTGTCACAGTGTCACAGTGTCAGAGTATCGCAGTGTCACAGTGTCACAGTGTCACAGTGTCACAGTATCACAGTATCACAGTGTCACAGTATCACAGTGTCACAGTGTCACAGCATCACAGTGTCACAGCATCACAGTGTCACAGTGTCACAGTGTCACAGCATCACAGTGTCATAGCATCATTGTGTCACAGTGTCACAGTATCACAGTATCACAGTGTCACAGCATCGCAGTGCCACAGTGTCACAGCATCACAGTGTCACAGTGTCAGAGTATCACAGTATCACAGTGTCACAGTGTCACAGTGTCACAGTGTCAGAGTATCACAGTGTCACAGTGTCACAGTGTCACAGTGTCACAGTGTCACAGTATCACAGTGTCACAGTATCACAGTGTCACAGTGTCACAGTATCACAGTATCACAGTATCACAGTGTCACAGTGTCACAGTGTCACAGTGTCAGAGTATCACAGTGTCACAGTGTCACAGTGTCACAGTGTCACAGTGTCACAGTATCACAGTATCACAGTATCACAGTATCACAGTGTCACAGTGTCACAGTGTCACAGTGTCACAGTATCACAGTATCACAGTGTCACAGTATCACAGTGTCACAGTGTCACAGTATCACAGTATCACAGTATCACAGTGTCACAGTGTCACAGTGTCACAGTGGTCAGAGTATCACAGTGTCACAGTGTCACAGTGTCACAGTGTCAGAGTATCACAGTGTCACAGTGTCACAGTATCACAGTATCACAGTGTCACAGTGTCACAGCGTCACAGTGTCAGAGTATCGCAGTGTCACAGTGTCACAGTATCACAGTGTCACAGTATCACAGTGTCACAGTGTCACAGTGTCACAGTGTCAGAGCATCACAGTGTCACAGTGTCATAGCATCACAGTGTCACAGTATCACAGTGTCACAGTGTCACAGTATCACAGTGTCACAGCGTCACAGTGTCACAGTGTCACAGTGTCACAGCGTCACAGTGTCACAGTGTCACAGTGTCACAGTATCACAGTGTCACAGTGTCACAGTGTCACAGTGTCACAGTATCACAGTATCACAGTATCACAGTGTCACAGTGTCACAGTATCACAGTGTCACAGTGTCACAGTATCACAGTGTCACAGTATCACAGTATCACAGTATCACAGTATCACAGTGTCACAGCATCACAGTGTCACAGTGTCACAGTGTCACAGTATCAGTGTCACAGTGTCACACTATCACAGTGTCGCAGTATCACAGTTTCACAGTATCACAGTATCACAGTGTCACAGCATCACAGTGTCACAGTGTCACAGTGTCACAGTATCAGTGTCACAGTGTCACAGTATCACAGTGTCACAGCATCACAGCAGCACAGTGTCACAGTGTCACATTTTCACAGTATCACAGTGTCACAGTGTCACACTGTCACAGTGTCACAGTGTCACATTATCACAGTGTCACAGTTTCACAGTGTCACAGTGTCACAGTGTCACAGTGTCACAGTATCACAGTGTCACAGTTTCACAGTGTCACAGTGTCACAGCATCACAGTGTCACAGTATCACAGGTGTCACAGTGTCACAGTATCACAGTATCACAGTATCACAGTGTCACAGTATCAAACAGTATCACAGCGTCACAGTGTCACAGTATCACAGTATCACAGTATCACAGTGTCACAGTATCACAGTCTCACAGTGTCACAGTGTCACAGTGTCACAGCATCACAGCAGCACAGTGTCACAGTGTCACATTTTCACAGTATCACAGTGTCACAGTGTCACAGTGTCACAGTGTCACAGTGTCACATTATCACAGTGTCACAGTATCACAGTGTCACAGTGTCACAGTGTCACAGTATCACAGATTCACAGTGTCACAGTATCACAGTGTCACAGTGTCACAGTGTCACAGTGTCACAGTATCACAGTATCACAGTATCACAGTGTCACAGTGTCACAGTGTCACAGTGTCACAGTATCACAGTGTCACAGTGTCACAGTGTCACAGTGTCACAGTGTCACAGCATCACAGTATCACAGTATCACAGTATCACAGTGTCACAGTGTCACAGTGTCAGAGCGTCACAGTATCACTGTTTCACAGTGTCACAGCATCACAGTGTCACAGTGTACAGTATCACAGTATCACAGTATCACAGTGTCACAGTGTCACAGTGTCACAGTGTCAGAGTATCACAGTGTCACAGTGTCACAGTGTCACAGTGTCAGAGTATCACAGTGTCACAGTGTCACAGTATCACAGTATCACAGTGTCACAGTGTCACAGCGTCACAGTGTCAGAGTATCGCAGTGTCACAGTGTCACAGTATCACAGTGTCACAGTATCACAGTGTCACAGTGTCACAGTGGCACAGTGTCAGAGTATCACAGTGTCACAGTGTCACAGTATCACAGTGTCACAGCATCACAGTGTCACAGTGTCACAGTATCACAGTGTCACAGCGTCACAGTGTCACAGTGTCACAGTGTCACAGCGTCACAGTGTCACAGTGTCACAGTGTCACAGTATCACAGTGTCACAGTGTCACAGTGTCACAGTGTCACAGTATCACAGTATCACAGTGTCACAGTGTCACAGTGTCACAGTATCACAGTATCACAGTATCACAGTGTCACAGTGTCACAGTATCACAGTGTCACAGTGTCACAGTATCACAGTGTCACAGTATCACAGTATCACAGTATCACAGTATCACAGTGTCACAGCATCACAGTGTCACAGTGTCACAGTGTCACAGTGTCACAGTATCACAGTGTCACAGTATCACAGTGTCACAGTATCAGTGTCACAGTGTCACAGTATCACAGTGTCGCAGTATCACAGTATCACAGTATCACAGTATCACAGTGTCACAGCATCACAGTGTCACAGTGTCACAGTGTCACAGTATCAGTGTCACAGTGTCACCGTATCACAGTGTCACAGTATCACAGTATCACAGTGTCACAGTGTCACAGTATCACAGTGTCACAGTGTTACAGTGTCACAGTGTCACAGTGTCACATTATCACAGTGTCACAGTTTCACAGTGTCACAGTGTCACAGTGTCACAGTGTCACAGTATCACAGTGTCACAGTTTCACAGTGTCACAGTCTCACAGTCTCACAGTGTCACAGTATCACAGTGTCACAGTGTCACAGTATCACAGTATCACAGTGTCACAGTATCAAACAGTATCACAGCGTCACAGTGTCACAGTGTCACAGTATCACAGTCTCACAGTGTCACAGTGTCACAGTGTCACAGTGTCACAGTATCACAGTATCACAGTGTCACAGTGTCAGAGTATCACAGTATCACAGTGTCACAGTGTCACAGTGTCACAGTGTCACAGTGTCACAGTATCACAGTCTCACAGTATCACAGTGTCACAGTGTCACAGTGTCACAGTATCACAGTATCACAGTGTCACAGTATCACAGTGTCACAGTATCACAGTGTCACAGTATCACAGTGTCACAGTGTCAGAGTATCACAGTATCACAGTGTCACAGTGTCACAGTGTCACAGTATCACAGTATCACAGTGTCACAGTATCACAGTGTCACAGTATCACAGTGTCACAGTGTCACAGTATCACAGTGTCACAGTATCACAGTGTCACAGTATCACAGTGTCACAGTGTCACAGTGTCACAGTGTCACAGTATCACAGTGTCACAGTATCACAGTGTCACAGTGTCACAGTGTCACAGTGTCACAGTATCACAGTGTCACAGTGTCACAGCATCACAGTGTCACAGTATCACAGTGTCACAGTGTCACAGTGTCACAGTATCACAGTGTCACAGTGTCACAGCATCACAGTGTCACAGTATCACAGTATCACAGTGTCACAGTGTCACAGTATCACAGTGTCACAGTGTCACAGTGTCACAGTGTCACAGTATCACAGTATCACAGTATCACAGTATCACAGTGTCACAGTGTCACAGTATCACAGTGTCACAGTGTCACAGTGTCACAGTATCACAGTATCACAGTATCACAGTATCACAGTGTCACAGTGTCACAGTGTCACAGTGTCACAGTATCACAGTATCACAGTATCACAGTATCACAGTGTCACAGTGTCACAGTGTCACAGTGTCACAGTGTCACAGTATCACAGTATCACAGTATCACAGTATCACAGTGTCACAGTGTCACAGTATCACAGTATCACAGTATCACAGTATCACAGTGTCACAGTGTCACAGTGTCACAGTATCACAGTGTCACAGTGTCACAGCGTCACAGTGTCACAGTATCACAGTATCACAGTGTCACAGTGTCACAGTATCACAGTGTCACAGTGTCACAGTGTCACAGTGTCACAGTATCACAGTATCACAGTATCACAGTATCACAGTGTCACAGTGTCACAGTATCACAGTGTCACAGTGTCACAGTATCACAGTGTCACAGTATCACAGTATCACAGTATCACAGTGTCACAGTGTCACAGTATCACAGTATCACAGTATCACAGTGTCACAGTGTCACAGTATCACAGTGTCACAGTGTCACAGTATCACAGTATCACAGTATCACAGTATCACAGTGTCACAGTGTCACAGTATCACAGTATCACAGTGTCACAGCATCACAGTGTCACAGTGTTACAGTGTCACAGTGTCACAGTGTCACAGTATCACAGTATCACAGTCTCACAGTGTCACAGTGTCACAGTGTCACAGTGTCACAGTATCACAGTGTCACAGTATCAAACAGTATCACAGCGTCACAGTGTCACAGTGTCACAGTGTCACAGTGTCACAGTGTCACAGTGTCACAGTATCACAGTGTCACAGTGTCACAGCGTCACAGTGTCACAGTATCACAGCGTCACAGTGTCACAGTATCACAGTGTCACAGTATCACAGTGTCACAGTGTCAGAGTATCACAGTGTCACAGTATCACAGTACCACAGTGTCAGAGTATCACAGTGTCACAGTGTCACAGTGTCACAGTATCACAGTGTCACAGCGTCACAGTGTCACAGTGTCACAGTATCACAGTATCACAGCGTCACAGTATCACAGTGTCACAGTGTCACAGTGTCACAGTGTCACAGTATCACAGTATCACAGTATCACAGTATCACAGTGTCACAGTGTCACAGTATCACAGTATCACAGTGTCACAGTATCACAGTATCACAGTGTCACAGTATCACAGTGTCACAGTGTCACAGTGTCACAGTGTCACAGTATCACAGTATCACAGTATCACAGTATCACAGTGTCACAGTGTCACAGTATCACAGTGTCACAGTGTCACAGTATCACAGTGTCACATGTATCACGTATCACAGTATCACAGTGTCACAGTGTCACAGTATCACAGTATCACAGTATCACAGTGTCACAGTGTCACAGTATCACAGTGTCACAGTGTCACAGTATCACAGTATCACAGTATCACAGTATCACAGTGTCACAGTGTCACAGTATCACAGTATCACAGTGTCACAGCATCACAGTGTCACAGTGTTAACAGTGTCACAGTGTCACAGTGTCACAGTCTTCACAGTATCACAGTCTCACAGTGTCACAGTGTCACAGTGTCACAGTGTCACAGTGTCACAGTGTCACAGCATCACAGTATCACAGCGTCACAGCAGCACAGTGTCACAGTGTCACAGTGTCACAGTGTCACAGTGTCACAGTGTCACAGTATCACAGTGTCACAGTGTCACAGCGTCACAGTGTCACAGTATCACAGCGTCACAGTGTCACAGTATCACAGTGTCACAGTATCACAGTGTCACAGTGTCAGAGTATCACAGTGTCACAGTATCACAGTACCACAGTGTCAGAGTATCACAGTGTCACAGTGTCACAGTGTCACAGTATCACAGTGTCACAGCGTCACAGTGTCACAGTGTCACAGTATCACAGTATCACAGTGTCACAGTATCACAGTATCACAGTGTCACAGTATCACAGTGTCACAGTGTCACAGTGTCACAGTGTCAGAGTATCACAGTGTCACAGTATCACAGCAGCACAGTGTCACAGTGTCACAGTGTCACAGTATCACAGTGTCACAGTGTCACAGTGTCACAGTGTCACAGTGTCACAGTATCACAGTATCACAGTATCACAGTATCACAGTGTCACAGTGTCACAGTGTCACAGTATCACAGTGTCACAGTGTCACAGTGTTACAGTGTCACAGTGTCACAGTGTCACAGTATCACAGTATCACAGTCTCACAGTGTCACAGTGTCACAGTGTCACAGTGTCACAGTATCACAGTGTCACAGTATCACAGTGTCACAGTCTCACAGTCTCACAGTGTCACAGTATCACAGTGTCACAGTGTCACAGTATCAAACAGTATCACAGCGTCACAGTGTCACAGTGTCACAGTATCACAGTATCACAGTATCACAGTGTCACAGTGTCACAGTGTCACAGTGTCACAGTATCACAGTATCACAGTATCACAGTATCACAGTGTCACAGTGTCACAGTATCACAGTATCACAGTGTCACAGCATCACAGTGTCACAGTGTTACAGTGTCACAGTGTCACAGTGTCACAGTATCACAGTGTCACAGTTTCACAGTGTCACAGTGTCACAGTGTCACAGTGTCAGAGTATCACAGTGTCACAGTCTCACAGTATCACAGCGTCACTGTGTCACAGTGTCACAGTATCACAGTATCACAGTGTCACAGTATCACAGTGTCACAGTGTCACAGTATCACAGCATGACAGTGTCACAATGTCAGAGCGTCACAGTATCACTGTGTCACAGTGTCACAGTGTCACAGTGTCACAGTATCACAGTGTCACAGTGTCACAGTGTCACAGTGTCAGAGTATAACAGTGTCACAGTATCACAGTATCACAGTGTCACAGTATCACAGTGTCACAGTATCACAGTATCACAGTGTCACAGTGTCACAGTATCACAGTGTCACAGTGTCACAGCGTCACAGTGTCACAGTATCACAGTGTCACAGTGTCAGAGTATCACAGTGTCACAGTATCACAGTGTCACAGTGTCAGAGTATCACAGTGTCACAGTATCACAGTACCACAGTGTCACAGTATCACAGTGTCACAGTGTCAGAGTATCACAGTGTCACAGTGTCACAGTGTCACAGTGTCAGAGTATCACAGTGTCACAGTGTCACAGTGTCACAGTATCACAGTGTCACAGTATCACAGTGTCACAGTGTCACAGCATCACAGTATCACAGTGTCACAGTGTCACAGTGTCACAGTGTCACAGTGTCACAGTATCACAGTGTCACAGTATCACAGTGTCACAGTGTCACAGTGTCACAGTGTCACAGTATCACAGTGTCACAGTGTCACAGTGTCACAGTGTCACAGCGTCACAGTGTCACAGTGTCACAGTGTCACAGTATCACAGTGTCACAGCGTCACAGTGTCACAGTGTCACAGTGTCACAGTATCACAGTGTCACAGCGTCACAGTGTCACAGTGTCACAGTGTCACAGTATCACAGTATCACAGTGTCACAGTGTCACAGTATCACAGTGTCACAGTGTCACAGTATCACAGTGTCACAGTATCACAGTATCACAGTGTCACAGTATCAGTGTCACAGTATCACAGTCTCACAGTATCACAGTGTCACAGTGTCACAGTGTCACAGTATCACAGTCTCACAGTATCACAGTGTCAAAGTATCACAGTGTCACAGTGTCACAGTGTCAGAGTATCACAGTGTCACAGTATCACAGTGTCACAGTGTCAGAGTATCACAGTGTCACAGTATCACAGCAGCACACTGTCACAGTGTCACAGTGTCACAGTATCACAGTGTCACAGTGTCACAGTGTCACAGTGTCGCAGCATCACAGTGTCACAGTGTCACA